>NC_086117.1:63500902-63700902 GCF_963921235.1 Mobula hypostoma
TCCTGTACAATCAGTGATCCTGTATCAGACACTCCTGTACAATCAGTGATCCTGTATCAGACACTCCTGTACAATCTGTGATCCTGTATCAGACACTCCTGTACAATCAGTGATCCTGTATCAGACACTCCTGTACAATCAGTGATCCTGTATCAGACACTCCTGTACAATCTGTGATCCTGTATCAGACACTCCTGTACAATCAGTGATCCTGTATCAGACACTCCTGTACAATCTGTGACCCTGTATCAGACACTCCTGTACAATCAGTGATCCTGTATCAGACACTCCTGTACAATCAGTGATCCTGTATCAGACACTCCTGTACAATCTGTGATCCTGTATCAGACACTCCTGTACAATCAGTGATCCTGTATCAGACACTCCTGTACAATCAGTGATCCTGTATCAGACACTCCTGTACAATCTGTGACCCTGTATCAGACACTCCTGTACAATTAGTGGTCCTGCATCAGACAATCGGTGGCCGGTGTATTTTGTACCTAATAATGTAGTCACTGTGTGTAGGTTTGTGCTCTGCTCCTGTAGTCTATCCACTGCAAGGTTCAATGTGTTCTGCGTTCGGAGATGCTCTTCTGCACACCACTGCAGTAACACGTGGTTATCTGAGTTACTGTTGCCTTCCTGAAAGCTTGAACCAGTCTGTCCATTCTCCTCTGGCGTCTTCACCCACAGAACTGCCACTCACTGGATTTTTCTTTTGTTTCACACTCTGTAATCTCTAGAGATTGTTGTGCATGAAAATCCTATGAGATCAGCTGTTCTGAGATATCTAAACCAGCTTGTCTGAACTTTCCGTAGTCAAAATCACTTAAGTCATATTTCTTCCCCTTTCTGATGTTTGGTCTAAACAACAACTGAATCTCTTGACCATGACTGCATGCTTTTATGCATTGAGTTGCTGCCACATGATTGGCTGATGAGATATTAGAATTAACGAGCAGGTGTACACGTGTGGCTAATTAAGTGCTACCCAGTGTGCAGACTCACAGGACTCATTGACTCATATTCTCAGTATTATTTAATTTTTTAAATTACACAACTTGTCTTCTTTTGCACATTGGCAGTTTTTTCAGTCTGGTTTTCACAAATTCTGTTGTATTACTTTATTTTCCTCTGAATTCCTGCAAGAAAATGAACCTCAAAGTAGTATATAATGGCATCTACACTCAGACACCACTTTATTCAGCATACCTGTACACCTGCTTGTTTATGCAAATATCTGATCAGCCAATCACATGGCAGCAGCCCAATGCTTAAAAGCTGACAGGAAGGTGAGAGCAACTCAAATTACCATGGGTCTCAACAGTGGTGTGCAGAAGAACATTTCTGAACGCACCACGTGGCCAACCTTGAAGTGGATAGGCTACAGCAGCAGAAGACTTCACCGGATTCACCTGGTGCACCTCATTTTGTGGCTGCTGAGTGTAGGTTGTGGTGAGTGAAGTTATGCACGCCAATTCTGAACTCTGATGCCTGTAGGGTAGGGCTGAGCTGTAGGAACTGAGCCGTATAATAGAAGGCGAGGTTGGCCTTTTGACCATCTGTAACTGCCCTGAACAATATGATAGTGAGCACCCACTTTGAATCACTGTGTACAGTGTAGATCCATTCACAGTGCCAAAGAACAGGCAGTTCCAGCATTTAAGATCAAGTTAAAAGATTTATGAGTACATACATGTCACCACATACAACCTTGACGTTCATTTTCCTGTGGGCATGCTCAACAATTCTGTAGAATAGTAATTGTAAATAGAATCAATGAACAACAAACTCTGCAAATGCAAATATGAGCAAATAGCAGTAAATAATGAGAACATGAAATAATAAGATATAGAGTCTTTAAAGTGAGACCATTGGTTGTGGGAATATCAGAAAGAGAATGAGTGCAGTTATCCCCTTTGGTTCAAGAGCCTAATGGTTGAGGGGTAGTAACTGTTCTTGAACCTGGTGGTGAGAGTCCTGAGGCTCCTGTACCACTTACCTGATGGTAGCAGCGAGAAAAGAGCATGTGTGGTGAGGATCTCCAATGATTGATGCTGCTTTCCCATGACAAAGTTTCATGTAGATGTGCTCAATGGTTGGGAGGGCTTTACCCATGATGTACTGGGCCGAATCCACTACCTTTTGTAGTATCTTCTGCTCAAAGGCAATTGGTGTTTCCATACCAGTTGTAATGCGACCAGTCTGTACACTTCCCATCACACATTTATTGAAGTTTGCCAAGGTTTTCATGCACATGCCAAATCTCCGCAGGCTCCTGAGGAAGTAGAGGTGCTGTTGTGCTGCCTTTGCAATTATGTTTATATAATGGGTCCAGGACAGGTCCTCTGAGATAGTGACACCCGGCAGGTTTAACATCAGATTTCCCAATCAGATTGGTGTGTAATATCAGGGAGTATGTTAGAGATAGAGAGTGCTGGGAGTGGAGAACACCCTGCCAGGGCTGGAGTTAGAGGCAAACACTTAGGGACATATAAGAGCCTCTTACGTAGGATAACCAAACAATAAAGATGATCTTTGTATGTCACAGGTACATTGAAACATACAGTGAGATGCCACAGTCTAGGGCAGGGGTCCCCAACCTTTTTTGCAGTGTGGACCGGTTTTATGTTGACAATATTCTTGCGGACTGGCCGACCGGGAGGGGGCGGGGGGAGGGGGGCAGGATGGTTGCCAACGGACAAGAGTAGCAGTCAAATACGTTGCGTTTACCCAGAGAAAGACTACAATGACCATGAAGCCTTGCGCGGGCACCAGTGCGCATGCGTTATTTCCGCATGCGCGCACGTGCCGATTATTTTTCTACAAATCGTTTTTGGCGATTCTGTTCGGGGGGGGATGTTAATCACGACCGGAATATCGTTGATAAGTGGCTAATACACTCAATTTCGTTTCTAAAAGGCCTTATCTAACGAATTTAATATTAAACACACAGCGCATTTTCCACGCATGAATATAGCGATAAGTCAATTATCAGGGGAGGACAGGGGAGCTTGAAGTAAGTGTTGAACGAACTTCCAGTAGAAGTGTCAGAAGCAGATTCGATATTATCATTTAAAGAAAAATTGAATAGGTATATGGACAGGAAAGTAATGGAGGGTTATGGGCTGAGTGCAGGTCGGTGGGACGAGGTGAGAGTAGCGTTGGGCATGGACTAGAGGGGCAGAGATGACCTGTTTCCGTGCTGTAATTGTTATATAAGTCAATAGCATCATAACATTTTAAGTAATGTTTGGATATTAAAGACAGCGCATATTTTCCCCGTATGAACTTATAAAATCATTGCAACACACCAATATCGCTGAATCAGTGGGAGCCCTGGGCTTGCTTTCCTGCAACAAGACGGTCCCATCGAGGGGTGATGGGAGACAGCGACACTCGAAGGGGGTTCCTTATGTCCAGTCTAATCTGCAATTTAGTTTTTGTTACATTCATCGCAGAGATATGTTGGAAATGGAAGCAACGTTTTCTGTGCTTCCGTGGCTATCTCAGGATATTGAGCCTTGACTTTGATCCAGAATGCCGGCAGAGATGTTATGTCAAACAGACTTTTCAGCCGGCCGTCATTTGCCAGCTCGAGGAGTTGATCTCCTTCCCGCGCTGAAATGGATGACGCGCGGGTAATGGCTCAACAGTGAGTGACAGGGAATGAGGAAAGGTGCCGCCCGTGACAGGGAATGAGGAAAGGTACAGCAGACTTATATCGCCAAATCATATCGTTTCCTCGCAGCCCAGTAGCGCATGCTCTGCGGCCCGGTACCAGTCCGCGGCCCGGTGGTTGGGGACCGCTGGTCTAGGGCAGAGACAAGTTTTTCCCCGTGCAAACTGCCTAGTAAGCAGGTGCATAATTTTAAGGTGATTGGTGGAGAGTTTAGGAGGATGTCGGAGGTTTTTTTTAACACAGAGGGTGGTGGTCTCATGGAACGCATTGCTGGGGTAATGGTAGAGGCAGGTACATGAGCCTTTAGGAGACTCTCATGGATGCTATGTGGGAGGGAAGGGTTAGATTGATCTTGCAGTAGGTTAAAAGGTCAGCATTACAAAGTGGGCCAAAGGGCTTCTACTGTGTCATAATGTTCACCTATGTTCACCTGGCGTCACCTATAACCATCCAGCTATCCTTTTTCCCCTCCCCTCCACTCCACCTTTTTATTCTGGTATCTTCCCCCTTCCTTTCCAGTCCTGAAGAAGGGTCTCAGCCTGAAATGTTGATTGTTTATTCATTTCCATGGATACTGTCTGACCTGCGGAGTTCCTCCAGCATTTTGTGTGTGTTTCTGTGTGAAGATCCATCCTGTGTCTGGTCAGGCCGATACCTTGGGAGTCCTTGTGTGGGATTCCCTAACGGATAGTTTGTGGGTTGATTTGGTGTGAGGAAGGCAAATGCAATGTTAGCATTCATTTCAAGAGGACTGGAATATAATTGAAAAGATGTAACGCGGAGGCTTTATAAGACGTTTGTCAGAGTGCACTTGGAGTATTGTGAGCAGTTTTGGGCCCCTTATCTAAGAAAGCTGTGCTGGCACTGGAGAGGGTCCAGAGGAGCTTCACGAGAGTGATCCCAGGAATGAAAGGGTTAACATATTAGGAATATTTGAATGCTCTGAGCCTGTACGCCCTGGAGTTTAGAGTAATAAGTGGGGTGGCGGGGGGGAAATGTTGGAGGTCAGTTTTTGACACAAAGTGCCTTGAAAACCCAGCAGGTATGTAGTAGAGGCAGATACATTAGGGGCATTGGAGAAATTCTTTGCTCAGTACTGAATTTGTCAATGTGGAGTGAACAGTGAGTTTGTAAATCTGGGGGTGGGGGGGTGGGAGCAAGGATGTTGGGAATGGTGAGAGTGGAGCACTGTGGGAGGGGAGTAGGACAGGTGACAGAGAAAGCTGGGGGTGGGGGGGGGTGTTGGAATGGCATGGGTGCAGGCACACCCAGCCCTGAGACACCAGGCAAGATCATTTGATTCCAAACAATTGGTATATTGATCATTACAGAATGTTTCTCTGGTGCTTCCCACTCTCTCCCCTCTCCCTTCCCCTCATCCCAACCATGATTCCCCTCTTCCTGACCCCTTCCCACTCTCAGTTCCACAATAGAGACTCATATCAGAATCACGTTTATCATCACTCACATATGTCATGAAATTTGGCCGGCAGCAGCAGGACAGTGCAATACTTAAAATTACTACAGTACTGTGCAGAAGCCATAGGGCACCCTAGCGTGATATACTGTATGTCCCTGAGACTTGCACAGTCTTATATGGGTTAGAGTTGATAAGTTGTGGGCCTGCACTGGAAACATAGCGACACTGGTAGGCTACGCCAGCAAACCCTCCAACTGTCTTGGTCGTTGTGTAGATGCATTTCTCTGTATTTTATGATGTACCTGTGACAAGTAAGGCTACTTTTATTTTGAAGGAAGTTCAAATCTTTCAAATCTACAGGACTTGCAAAAGTTTTCACAGACTCTGAATTAGGGTCGTGGAGCAATATGGCAGAAATACACGCCCTTTGATCCCACCACTCTATGTCAGCCTTGCTTCTGAAATACTTCTCTATACAGTATCAGTCATAGAACACTACAGCACAGAAGCAGGCCCTTTGCCCGTCTGCTCCATGCCTGTCCCATCGCCTTGCAGCCGCACCATAGCCCTCCATACCCTCCCGACCATGAATCTGTCCAGATTTCTCTTTAGGAATGCAGGAACCAATTTTAATAGAGTGGAGTCCCTCAAACAGCAATACTTTTTTTTTGTTTTATTTATGTATTTATTGGGATGCAGTGTGGAACTGCCCCTTCTGGCCCACCGTGCTGCAACCCCCCAATTTAACCCTACTCTAATCACAGGACAATTTCACAATGACCAATTAACCTACTAACTGGTACATCTTTGGACTGTGGGTGGAAACCAAACCACCCAGAGGAAATCACGCACAAGGGAGGGAGTGAACCAACTTCCTTTCAGAGGACCCTGGTATTGTACTCCAAACTCCAACACCCTCAGCTGCAATAGCGTCGAGCTGGCCACTACCATGGTGCCCAAATGATGTGAGCCAAGGGTTAATAAAAGCACAGCCCGGGTAGTGAAACACCCGGGGGACAAGTAGCCAGGGGCAGAAAGGAGCAACCCGTGGGGCTAGCCCAATGGGATAAGCAGCATTTATTTGGCAGAACGGAACAGCCCACAGGGCAAGCAACCTGGGGCAGAAAGGAACAAACCCAGCAGGATAAGCAGCATCCGTGGGGCAGAAAGAAATTATTGACATTTCAGGTCAGCACCCTGCATAAGGACTTAATTTCGAACCATTGGCTGAGTGATAGATTCTGGCGTAAGAACGTTCCCCATTGTGCAAATTCCTGCAGCACGTTTATTTAATATCACTTTAATTATAAGATGTCAGGTTTGCATGCTATTTCAAAACATGACCCTACCAACACCCCAGGCTCATTCAGTAACGACAAGTGCTTAATTTACATAAATAATGCCTCTACCATTAAAGCAAGGAAACAAATTTTTTCATGACGGTGTAATGAAAATGTATGGCTGGTTGGGCAAGCTGGTGGAGTTCTCTCTCATTAAGGTCTTTTGGGACTATAAACAAGTGTGGAATTCTGCAGAAACAAGGTGATATAGGTAAACCACAAAATGTTAATAGGCAGGATCAACAAGTCATTGAAAAAGTAAACAGTATGGCTACCTATATTGCAAAGGGATTGGTGTTTAAGAACAGGGAGGTTTTGTTGCAATTGTTCAGGTTGTTTCCAAAGATGCTGCCTGACCTGCTGAGTTCCTCCAGCATTTTGTGTGTGTTGTGATTATCATGGTGTGTTTGCAGTGGTGTACCTTAGGCCAAGGCAAAGGGTGGCAATGAAGGGAGTTCTGGTCGTGGTTCTCCCTTCCCCATCTAAATCATTGTAAAATATCTGCCAACAATTGGGGTGCCACAGTAATGTAGCAGTTAATGCAGGAAAAATCTCTCACAGATTGGGACTTCAAGAGTTTGGAGTTCAACTCTGGAGTCCTCTGTAAGGAAGTCTGTACGTCCTTGCCTTGTGCGTGTGGCCTTCCTCCGGGTGCTCTGGTTTCCTCCTACTGTCCAAAGACGTACCAGTTGGTAGGTGAATCGGTCATTGTAATTTTCCCATGTCTAGGCTAGGGTTAATCGGTGGGTTTGCTTGGTGCCGCAGGTCTTTCAAGCAGAAAGGTCTGTCAGGTGCTGTGTCAGGTGTAAATGTTCCTGGTTACTTATGTTCTGTGAGGTTTTTTGTTTGATTGGGAGAGTCAGAACATTCCACATTGAAAGTGAGCTTGGAACCAATCCCGTACAAAACCTTTTCAGTTTTCCTTGCCCACAGATAGACAATGGGCTTTGAGTCTCGACTGAGAGCAGGGCTGATGATGTTTGTTAGTCTTGATCATAGTTAATTCATTTTCTTAGGATGAGTGTGTCATTGGCAAGGCCAACTTTCACTGCCCATCCCAGCTATCCTTGAGAAGGCAGTGGTAAATCACTACTGCCCATCGGTGAAGGCCATCCCAGTGTGACGTTGGGGCGTGAGGTCCGGATTTGGATTGAGACAAGATGAAGGAGTGGTAATGGGTTTCCAAGTCTGGTGCTGTGTGTCTTGTAGAGGAACTTGTCACAGTGATAGGTTTAAACTTCTTCAGTGTAGGCATCACCGGAAGAGGCTTCACAGTAGTGAATTTAAAAACACAAACACGAAAAAATCTGCAGATGCTAGAATTTCAAGCAACACACATAAAAGTTGCTGGTGAACGCAGCAGGCCAAGCAGCATCTCTAGGAAGAGGTACAGTCGACGTTTCGGGCCGAGACCCTTCGTCAGGACTAACTGAAAGAAGAGCTAGTAAGAGATTTGAAAGCGAGAGGGGGAGGGGGAGATCGAAATGATAGGAGAAGACAGGAGGGGGAGGGATGGAACGAGTCTGACTCAAAGTGTGGTCGAAAAGTTGAAGAGCCGAAGAAATTACAGATGGGGAGCAGTGAGAGATGGTTTCACTGAAAATTTCCTCGTGTTTGTGTTTTTAAAATTCACTACTGCGAAGCCTCTTCCGGTGATGCCTACACTGAAGAAGTTTAAATCTTCTCTTCGATGGGAGTTCAGTGAAACCATCTCACTGCTCCCCATCTGTAATTTCTTTGGCTCTTCAACTTTTCGACCACATTTTGACTCAGACTCGCTCCATCCCTCCCCCTCCTGTCTTCTCCTGTCATTTTGGATCTCCCCCTCCCTCTCCCCCTCCCACTTTCAAATCTCTTACTAGCTCTTCTTTCAATTAGTCCTGACGAAGGGTCTCGGCCCGAAACGTCGACTGTACCTCTTCCTAGAGATGCTGCCTGGCCTGCTGCGTTCACCAGCAACTTTTATGTGTGTTACAATGATAGGTGTTGTGATCAGTAGAGGACAAGGGAGTTAAATCTTTGAAAGGTTGGTGAAATGAGGGTTTCACCAATCAACTTTACCCACTTCATGCTGAGGAGATTTGTTCAGATTAGACTTCGTGTCCTATGAGGATATAGAGGGGGCATAATTTTAAATGGCTGGCGGGGTGGAGATGTGTTTCTCCCAAAGGAGGTGTAAGGCGCTCCTTCCCTCTGCTAGCCTGCAGGTGTAGCACCTGCTTAGCTCTGCCCCCTCAGGGTCACGTGAAGCTATGGGAGCAGGTGGTGGATGGTCGTATGAGCAGCTGGTGCATATCACAAGTCCTGGTTATGTGACCACGTACGCCAGGCAGACAATCTCTGAAGAGTATTGATAATGGCTGAGGTCACCCGTCTTGTAAAGACGCTGCCCAGAAGAAGGCAATGGCAAACCACTTCTGTAGAAAAATTTGCCAAGAACAATCATGGTCATGAGAAGGCCATGATCGCCCACGTTGTACAAAACAGCACATGATAATGATAATGGTAATTTTAAGGTGATTGGTGGAAAGTATAGGGGGGATGTCAGAGGTAAGTTTTCTTACACATGGGAGTATAGAATGCACTGTCAAGGTTGGTGATAGAGGCAGATACATTAAGGACATTTAAAAGAATTTTAGATAAGCACATAGATGAAGGAAAAGTGGAGGTCTATGTGGGAGGGAAGGGTTAGCTAGACCTTGGAGTAGGTTGAAAGGTCAGCGCAATACAAAGATCCTGTACTGTGCTGTTATGTTTGGAGGAAAGTGAATGGAAAGGATGTCAGAGGTAAGTTTTTTATACAGAAAGTGATGGGTGTGTGCAACACCCTTCCGGGGGTGGTGGTAGAGGCAGATACGTTAGGAATATTTAAGAAACTCTTAGGCAAATGGATGATAGAAAAATAAAGGACAATGTAGGAGGAAAGGGTTAGATTAATCTTGGAGTGGGTTATAAGTAGTGTGTTGTTCTGAACACACCACAGTAGTGTAACATTGGCATCATGGTAACATGGAGGTTACTGCGACACTATTACAGCTTGGGGCATTCTGGAGTTCAGACTTCACATCTGGCTGTTCTGTATGGACTTTGTACACCCTCCCCATGGAATGTGTGCGATTTTCCCCAGGGGCTGTGGTTCTCTACTGCATTCCAAAGATGTACAGGGTAGGATAAACAGTCATGTAAATTGTCCAGTCACTAGGTTAGGGTTAAATCGGGGTTTCTTGGGGATGCTGGGGCGGCTCGGCTCGAACGACCAAAAGGGCAAACTCCGCACTTTATCGCTAAATTAAAATGAAAATAAAAATAAAAGATTTATGAGGATGTTGCCAGGACTTGAGGGCCTGAGTTATTGGGAGATGTTGGTTAGACTAGGTCTAGAGAGCCTGAGTTATTGGGAGATGTTGGTTAGACTAGGTCTAGAGAGCTGAGTTATTGGGAGATGGTAGTTAGACTAGGTCTAGAGGGCTGAGTTATTGGAAGATGTTGCTTAGACTAGATCTAGAGGGCCCGAGTTATTGGGAGATGTTCGTTAGACTAGATCTAGAAGGCCAGAGTTATTGGGAGATGGTAGTTAGACTAGGTCTAGAGGGCTGAGTTATTGGGAGATGTTGGTTAGACTCGGTGTAGAGGGCTGAGTTATTGGGAAATGTTGGACTAGGTCTAGAGGACCTGAGTTATTGGGAGATGGTGGATCACACTAGGTCTAGAGCACTAAGTTATTGGGAGAAGATTGAGAGGAGTTTGGATAGAGGTATAAAAAATATGATTGGTATAGATAGGGTAAATGCAAGCAGCTTTTTCTACTGAGGTTGGGTGGGACTACAACCAGAGATCATGGGTTAAGTGTAAAAGGTGAAAAGTTTAAGGGGAGTGTGAGTGGAAGCTTCTTCACTCAGAGGTTGTGAGAGTGTGGAACGAGCTGCCAGTGCATGTGAGCTTGATTTCAAGGTTTAAGAGGAGTTTGGATAGGTACATGGATGGTAGGGGTATGGAGAGATATGGTCTCAGTGTAGATCAATGGAAGTATGCAGTTTAAATGGATTCAGCACAGACTAGATAGACCGAAGGCCCTGTTTCTTCTGATGATTCTTGATAACTCTATGTTTAAATTTTGAGAGGCTCAGATAAGGTGGATGGTAACAGTCTGTTCTTCAGGTTAGAAGAGTCCAGAACTTAGAGGACATAGGTTTAGGGTAAGAAAGGGGAAGTTTTAAAAGGGACGCGAGAGACAAATTTTTGACCTAGAGAAGGTGTGAATGAGTGGAATGAGTTCACTAGATAAGTGGTTAGGTACAATAACGTCATGTAATTAGCACCCAGAGAGGTGGCACAGAGGGATATGGACCAACACGGGAAATTGGGACCAGATGCATGGGCCAAAAGTTCTACATCCGTATTCTGCGACTCTCAACGTGTCTAATGTTTTCTTCCGCCTCTCTTCTCTTCCAGGTGGTTAGAGTTTGAGGAATCAGAGGTGAAGATGGAACTCCCAAATCACGCTAAGCAACTACTGCTGCAGCTAAACCAACAGAGAAGCAAAGGGTTCTTCTGCGATGTCATCATCGTGGTTGAGAATGCCCTGTTCCGTGCCCACAAGAACATCCTAGCCGCAAGCAGCATGTACTTCAAGTCCCTCGTGCTTCACGACAACTTAATCAACCTGGACACTGACATGGTCAACGCCAGCATCTTCCGGCAGATCCTGGACTTCATCTACACCGGTAAGCTCCTCCTAACGGACCAAGCCAGCGAGCAGAACTTTAACGCTCTCCTTACCGCAGCCAGCTACCTCCAGCTTCACGACCTCGCCGCGCTCTGCAGGAAGAAGATCAAGCGCAATGGGAAGACATTACACGGGAAACTGGCCGGCGCCAACCCAGTAAAGCTCGGGAGAGGGCACCGATTTCCCTCCACACCGGTCATCCAGACCCGCTTTGCCGGGTCACCCGAAGGTCTCAAGCGGCAGCCAGGTGTGGAGCTGCACCGGGTAGAGGTGAGCAGTGAGGATATATACATGACCAGCTCAAACAAAGCAAGTGCCCACCCCCTCGGCCAAAACGGCGGCAAAAGTAGCAATAGCAATGGCGCCAACAGCAGTAGCAACAACTGCGGGGAGCAGGAGCAGATGCTGGGCCTCGACTTGTCCAAGAAAAGCCCCTCGATCCCCGCCCATGTGTCTCAGGAAGACATGCACCTCGGGGAGTGCAGCCAGGGATCTCCAACCTCTGCCACCAACAGTGCCTCCTTCGAAGACAACACCACAAACCCTCACCAGGCGGAGAACAGCGAACAGGCGGACAGGAGTGAGCTGGCCGACGGGCAGGGCTTGGCCGACACGGGACAGCCCAAGGGCTTCCGCCTGCCGGGTCACAACACCGGCTGGATCAAGCAGGAGACTGGGTTCAAGCGGCAGGAGGGCTCTAACTGCCGGGAGGATGGCTCCTCCATGGTGAATGGCGTGATAATGGGTCCGCTGGTCAAGTCGTTGGAGCGGGAGCCTGGCCGCCATCACCACCACCACCACCACCACTTCGACCATGCCGTGCACCTCAAGGAGGAGGAGGAGGTGGAAGAGGAAGTGGAAGAGGAGGAGAATGGCAAGGAGTGCAGCGAGGAGAGTGCCCAGAGCGAGGAGGAGGGTGGTCAGCCTAGTGCCCACGCCTACCGCCCTGGGCCGGACGGCTTTGAGCCAGCCGTCTATGGCGACAACCTCTACGTCTGCATCCCCTGTGGCAAGGGCTTCCCCAGCTCGGAGCAGCTCAATGCACACGTGGAGAGCCACACCGAGGAGGACCTGTACATCAAGGACGAGGCGGACAGCCTGGCCGCCCAGAGTCTAACTTACGCCGGCGACTCTAGGCCGTACAAGTGCTCGGTCTGTGAGAAGAGCTACCGCGACCCCTCCACGCTGCGCCAGCACGAGAAAACTCACTGGCTGTCCCGGCCCTTCCCCTGCAACATCTGCGGCAAGATGTTCACCCAGCGCGGTACCATGACCCGCCACATGCGCAGCCACCTAGGCCTGAAGCCCTTCGCCTGCGAGGAGTGTGGCATGCGGTTCACCAGGCAGTACCGGCTGACAGAACACATGCGGGTACACTCGGGCGAGAAGCCCTATGAATGTCAAGTCTGCGGCGGTAAATTCACGCAACAGCGCAACTTGATAAGCCACATGCGAATGCATACCTCACCAACATAAAGCCAAAGACTCCAGAACTCTTTTTTTCTCTCCCATTTTTCTTAAGTTTAAAATATCTTTTGTTCAGGGGAATGTGTGTGTGTGTGTGTGTGTGTGTGTGTGTGTGTGCGTGGAGATTGAGAGGGGGAAGGAATCTTGCTTTCCCCCACTGTCAACAGCGGATGGACTGCCTCTTTAATGGGGATTCAGTGTAAGGATGGGAGGGGGAAAGGGGATAATTAGTTTCCAGTAGTCACTTAGAGAGAAAGAAGAAGAAAAAAAACGCAAATCCTCAAGAGCTTGGAGGTACTTGTTTTGTTAAGAGTGACAAAAAAATGTAAGGACCTTGGCAATTTTTTCCTGTGAATGTTTAAAGTGGAAAGGTCGAGGGGAATAGTGTGGGTTAGTTTGGTGTGAGCTAAATTTGCTGCAATCTTCTTAATATACATTTCCTTTATATTATTTCCTGTGTTTAGCGAAGGTGAAGTGACTTATCAGCTTGCTACCTCTTCACGACAATAATTTATAAGAGAGAGAGAGAGAGAAATCATTAAAAGGGTTGGTCAAAGAGTAATGGGTGGCGGGGTGGGAGAATAGTATCTTTTTTTTTTAAAGAAAGAGTGAATTTATGGTTCACAATTTTCTATCCCAGCCTGGTGGTTTTCTATCCAGATATAGGCTGACCTTCCTTTTTCTTTCCAAGCTGGGCCAGATAAGACCTTGTTTTATCTGTTTTGACCAAATGATCTAAAAGTGTGTTGTGTGTTGATTCTTGAGCCATATCCCATGCAGAGCAATGGCTGCATCTGAACAGTGGTCGTTCTCATGGTTGGTTCCGTGGGTGGGGTTGAAGGGGGTGGGAGGGGGGGACTTCTATTTTCAATAGCTTTTTACTGGTGAGCTGCTCAACCCAAGAGATAACGATAAAGAAGAAGAACTAGCATGACGTGGAAAGGGTTAAACTGGTGTTTACATAGGTCTGCTATCCAGTGAAGACCTACACTTGTTATTAGCATGGTACAGGAGTTCAAAGTGGAGAATAGTGACCTTTTATCTTATATCTAATAGCTGTACATTCCTGATGGAACCAAAAGACTGCAATGAGTCAGGGGCACGCAATGGTGAATATTGATGGCTTTGATTGGAACAGTTTCCCAAAGTAACTTGCTGGAAAAAAAAGTTTACAAAATATCTGTCAGAACGCACCTAAAGCGCCCTAACACAAAAATACAGAAAGCTTTTTTTTAATTAAATATATATAGGGCTGGTTTAGGGATTATTTTGTGTTTCTTTGGTGTTTATTTGTTAATGGGCTCTCACTTTTAACAATTCAGTAAGTCAAACATTGTACAAGTCCCGATGGAAAAAAATACCTTCTGTGACCTGCGAAAGCTGAGTATAGGTACTGAGAAGAAGGCAACTTGTATGGATAAGATCCCTTATGTAAAATCATGTTTATGGGAAGGTTGTGGTGGAAAATCGTCCTAGAACGTGAGGTCAGGGACTGATTTATTTTTCCAAAGGGACACTAGGGCAGGTTTAGCGACAGCCATTCCTTTCTTTTCCTAAAGTACTTTTTTGTTTTTGTTTTAAATATATATATTTAATATATATATTATATATATATATGTTGGAATGGAACGGAGATCTAAACTAGTGATTACAGATTAAGCAGATGAGAAGAGTGCAGGATCGTTCTCAGCACTTAAAACAAGTACGACATTATGTCTGTGTACAGCAAAGGTATTGTACAGGAGCTTTCTTTTTGAGTAGGTATGTAGAATCACAGTCGATAGATTTTTATTCAAAGGAACATTTAAGAATAAAAATACAAGTAAGTAAAGAAAAAAACTTTCCAAACTGTGACAATAAGGATTCATAATTCAGGGATTGTCCGGCACCTGCACAGTGCAGTAATCTCAACTACGTTTATATGATGTCGTAAAGTATCAGGACATTTTCTGTATTTTATTGAGAAACAGAACACTAGTTTCATATTTAAAGATTTTGATGGGGGAGGGAGGGAGTGGGAGGGGTACTTTTTTCAGATACACGCAAAGAGCCTCAGAAGAGGTTAGGCAGCTCATGCAAAAAAAAAAAGAAAATAGGCTGTAGTTATTTGTCCTGTTTTTTTTGTGTTTATCTTGTTCTGTTCCAACTTAATTTTGAGAGTTGTATAAAAGTTAAAAAAAAAAGCTCATACCCAAATTCACAAAAAAGATAACTATTTTTAAACCAAAGCACATTTTAATGAGTATAAAAAAGAACCTCATGTGATTCAAAAAATTATGTATTTATCTCATTGTTTACATATAAACTTTTCAACAGCTTCAGACCTCAGCAAGATGCAACTTTCTGACAAAAATGGTGCAAAATTAACACTTTTTTGACAGTGTTCTTTTTATCAATATATATGTATTTGCAGTAATGAATGTATTTATTTCTGTTTTTGAATTCTATACACACTGTTCACCTTTATTTTTCAATCCATTATGCAATATGCTGTATAGGTTGTACCTCTTTCCAGAGAAGAAGAAAAAAAAATCTCAGAAATTTACCACATAGCCATAAACCGCATAACCTGTGAAGACATTGTTTGCGAAAAGACTGGACAATAATTTTTTTCCTTTTTGGCTTTGCATTGAAGATGTAATATGTTTATTGTATTTAATACAACGTGTTTCTTTCTCATGTCACAATGCACAATCATCCTAAGTTACTGCAGGTCGAGCATTCCATATCTTGCCTCGTGGCTTCAGGTAACAGTATTTTTACCATTTTTTTTTGTCTGAGTTCACAAATCGTTACTTTTTCGCACAAAAAAAAGCTTGAATTCAGGTCGAGCTGCAATATCTGCAGTTAAAGAAAATGTCATGTATCATAAATGTATGCTGGATTCGGCATTCAGATAGTTACAGTCTTAATGTACAGCAGTCAAAATCTGTTATTTTACAATCTTTTCATTAAAAGCTTGACTGAAAACCACACACATTGTGTGCTTTTGACATTTGGTATTTTTTTAGGTGCTGGGCATTAGCCTCTGTAGTATCCAGGACATCTTCAAGGAGTAGTGTCTCAAAAAGGCGGCAACCATTATTAGAGACTCCCACCACCCAGGACATGCTATCATCAGGAGGATGGTACAGGAGTCTGAAGACACCCACTCAGTGATTCAGGAACAGCTTCTTCCCCTCAGCCATCAGATTTCTGAATGGACATTGAACCCATGAACCATACCTCACTACTTTTTATTTCTATTTTTGCAAAATATATATATATATATATATATATATATATATACACACACACACACACACACACACACACAGCTGTAATTTGCATATATATTTACTTAACAAATTTCATGGCATATGCCGGTGATATTAAGCCTGATTATGATTCTGGTGTAGTTAATGCAGAACGGACAGTTGACATTTTTCGTACGTACTGAGGTTGCTTAACCTCGTGTTTTGTGCTGGGTATAAGGCCTCGGTCAATACTGTGCAACATCGCTTCTGCACAGGCAGCAATCTCAACTACGTTTATATGATCAGAATCAGGTTTAATATCACCGGCATATGTCATGAAATTTGTTAATTTTGTGGCAGCAGCACATTGCAATACATGATAATAGGAAAAAAGCTGTGAATTACAGTAAGTGTGTGTGTGTGTATATATATATATATATATATATATATATATACATATATAAATATAAAATAAATATGTAGTGCAAAAAATAGAAAGTAGTGAGGTAGTGTTCATGGGTACAATATCCATTCAGAAATTGGATGACAGAGGGGAAGAAGCTGTTCCTGAATTATTTGAGTGTGTGCCTGCAGGCTTCTGTACCTCCTCCCTAATGGTAACAATGGGAAGAGAAATGTAATGTTTCTGTAAGTTTTCTGTATTTTAATGAAAAGCTGATCACTAGTATTATATTTAAAATCTTGACTTTTAAAATTCAGATAAAGCCTCAAATGAGGTTAGGCAAAGTTCAGAAGTCCACACTGTATATGTCATCATATACAACCCTGAGATTCATTTTCTTGTGGGCATTCACAATAAATCTATAGGATTATAACCATAACAGCATCAACTTGGGCATTCAGCCAGTGTGACAACAAACTGCAAATGCAAAAGGAAAATAATAATAATAAATAAATAAGCAATAAATATCGAGAACAGAAGATAAAGAGTCCTTGAGAGTGAGTCCATTGGTTGTGGACTCACAAAAAGACAGTGCAGCAAAAGATTGACGGTGTTTATATGATGTCATAATGTTTTGGGACATTTTCTGTATTTTGATAAAAGTGATCGTTAGTTTCATATAATTTTGATGGGGATGGGAGGGAACCTTTTATCAGATACACAGAGCTTCAAGGTACAGTAGGCAGGAGTCAGAATAAAATTTACTTTCACTGACATATGACGAAGTTTGTCATTTTAAGGCAAATCTGTAAATGACAATTTAAGTAAATAACCGACTGTCTATTCATTTCCATAGATGCTGTCTGACCTGTTGAGTCTTCCAGCACTTTGTGTGTGTAGCTCTAAAAAGGCCAAACCCATTCCATGGAATGTTCAGAAAAGTGATGGGGCAGGGGGAGTCTTCAGGCTCCTGTACCTCCCCTCTGACAGAAGTAATGAGATGAGGGCCACATCCGAGTGGTGAGGGTCCTTACCTTCTTGGGGCACCACCTTTTGAAGATATCCTGTACGAAGGGGAGGGCCATGCACTCTGATGGAGCTGTCTGACTCTGTCATCCTCTGCAGCCTCTTGCAATCCTACACACTAGGGAACTCCGAAGATTAAAGATTTGAGCATCGTCTGTAACCAAGACATGATCAGGTCACTGGTGGTATGATGTCCCCTTTCTTCCACCCTCCATTGGAAGTATTGCCTAACAGAAGCCATTTCACGCCACTAGTGAATGCCATTCCCACTTTCAGTTCTCTCAGCAACCCTACAAGTTTGTCTTCTTTTTGATTAAGGAATGCAGTGATGTTTGCTCCATGTGCACCTGTTTCTATAGAGCCGGGATTCTCAACCTTTTTGATGCCATGGACCAATATCATTAAGCAAAGGGACCATGGACCCCTGGAACAAGGTAATCCAGCATGAAAACAAGCTCCTTGGCCCAACTTGTCCATGCTGACCGAGGCCCCTTCATCAGTTAGTCCCAACTGGCTAATCAACTCTCTTATACCATAAGATATAGGAGCAGAATTAGGCCAATTTGGCCAATTGAGTTTGTTCTACCATAGCTGATCCATTTTCCTCTCAACCCCAAACTCCTGCCTTCTGCCCATATCCCTTCATGCCCTGACTAATTAAGAATCTATGAACCCTTGCCTTAAATATACCCAAAGACTTGGAATCCACAACCACCTGCAGTAGTGAATTTTACAGATTCACCACCCTCTGGCTAAAGCAATTCCTCCTCATTGCCGTTCCAACTGAATGTCCCTCCATTCTGAAGCTGTGTCATCTGGTCTTAGACTCCCCCCACCATAGGAAACATCATCTCCACATCCACCCTATTGAGGTCTTTCAGCATTCAATAGATTTCAATGAGATTACTCCTCATTCTTCTGAATTCCAGAGTATATCCTTATCTGTGAACCTACCTAATGTATTTTAAATACTGTAATTGTACCCACCTCAAGTACCTCCAAATTTGTTTTCTTTGTAACGGCAGCAGAACATTGGAATACATAATAATAGGGGAAAAACGGATTTACGGTATATGTGTGAATAAATATATATAGATACACACACACACACACACACACACACACACACACACACACACACAGCCTATAAAGTGTTCACCCCCTTGAAGTTTTCATGTTTCATTGTTTTACAACATTGAATCACAGTGGTTTTAATTTGGCTTTTTTTGACACTGATCAAAAGAAAAAGACTCTTTTGTGTCAAAGTGAAAACCGATCTCTACAAAGTGATCTAAATTAATTACAAAATAATTGTGTCAGATGGAATGGAGGTGCTCAAGGAAGCGGTCCCCCAATGTACGATGGGGAAGCCACATCAGGAGTGAGGCAATAAAAGGCCAGTCAATAATAGAATGCAAAGTAAAGTATTAGAGGAAGTGCGTGTAGCTAGACAATAATGTGCAAGACCATATCAAAGTAAATTTATTATGAAAGAAAAATGTGATCTGTTTGCAATTACCTGGTTTTTCTGCATTAATTACTATAAAATGTGGTCTGATCTTTATCTGAGTCACAATAATAGACAAATACAATCTGCCTAAACTAATAACACATACAATTGTACTTTTCATTTCTTTCTTGAACACATTGTTTAATCATTCATAGTCCATACTGGAAAAGTATGTGAACCCTTGTATTTAATAACTGGTAGAACCTCCTTTAGCAGCAATAACCTCCATCAAACATTTCCTGTAGTTGCTGATCAGACTTGTACAACACCAAGGAGGAATTTTAGACTATTATCCATACAAAACTGTTTTAGTTCATCAATATTTCTTGGATACTTTGCAAGAACAGCCCTCTTCATGACATACCACAGCATCTCAATTGAGTTAAAGTCTGGACTCTGAGTTGGCCATTTCAAAACATGAATTTTCTTCTTTTTAAGCCATTCTCTGGTTGATTGACTCTTGTGTTTTGGATCATTGTCTTGTTGCATCATCCAACTTCTATTAAGTTTCACGTGACGTACTGCTACCCTGACATCCTCCTGTAAAATGTCAGGATACAATTTTGAATTTATTTTTCCCTCAACGATTGCAAGCCGTCCAGGCCCTGAGGCAGCAAAGCAGCCCCAAACCATGATGCTCCTTCCAACCATGCTTCGCAGTTGGGATGAGGTTTTGGTGTTGGTGTGCAGTGCCCTTTTTCCTCCAAACGTGGCGGTGTGCATTTCTGTCAAAAAGTTCAACTTTTGTCTCATCCATTCACAGAATGTTGTCTCAGAAGCATTGTGGAACATTCAGGTGGGCTTTTGCAAACTTGAGATGTGCAGCATTTTTTTTGTTTTGGAGAGCAGTGGTTTTCTCCATGGTGTCCATCCATGAATACCTTTCTTGTTTGATGTTTTCCTTATAGTGAACACGTGAACAGAGATTTTGGCAAGTTCTAAGAGATCTCTACAGGTCTTTTGCTGGTACCCTTGGGTCCTTCTTCACCTCACTCAGCATTGCACATTGTGCTCTTGGTGTGATTTTTGCAGGATGCCCACTCCTATGGAGAGTAGCAACAGTACTGTGGTTCCTCCATTTGTAGACAACTTCTCTGGCAGTGGACTGATGAACAGTCAGGTCTTTAGAAATGCTTTTGTACCCTTTTCCAGCTTCCTGCATCTCTACAAGTCTTTTTCTAAGGTTCTCCGAAAGTTGTTTTGATCGAGGTATGCTGCACATAAACAGATCTTTCTTGAGAAGAGCAGGCTTTGTCAGTAACCTGACTTTTTGTCTTTTTTATAGGGCAGGGCGCCTCTACAACCCTCACCTCCAATCTCATCTCATTGATTGGAACACCTGACTCCAAATAGGTTTTGTGAAAAGGCATTACCCCAGAGGATCACATACTTTTTTGAACCCACGCTGCAATTGTTTAAATGGTGTGCTTAGTATTGACGAGAAGTACAATTGTTTGTGTGTTATTAGTTTAGGCAGCACACATCAAAGTTGCTGGTGAACGCAGCAGGCCAGGCAGCGTCTCTAGGAAGAGGTACAGTCGATGTTTCAGGCCGAGACCCTTCGTCAGGACCCTGCCTGGCCTGCTGTGTTCACCTGCAACTTTGATGTGTGTTGCTTGAATTTCCAGCATCCGCAGAATTCCTTGTGTTTTAGTTTAGGCAGATTGTGTTTGCCTATTATTATGACATAGATGAAAATCAGACCACATTTAGTGAATAATTAATGCAGAAAACTAGGTCATTGCAAAGGATTCACAAACTTTTTCTTGCAACTGTATGTCACCATATACAACACTGACATTCATTTTCTTGTGAGCATACTCAATTTTTATTAACTATAGAATAGTAACCACAACAGAATCAATGAAAGTGCAGAAAACAACAAACTGCAAATACAAAAAGAAAGAAATAATAAATAAAAAAAATAATAAATAAGCAATAAATATCGAGAACATGAAATGAAGAGTCCTTGAAAATGAGTCCATAGGTTGTGGGAACAGTTCAATGATGGAGCAAGTGAAGTTATCCCCTTTGGTTCAAGAGCTTAATGGATGAGGGGTAGTAACTGTTCCTGAACCTGATGGTGCAAATCCTGAGGTTACTGTACCTTCTTCCTGATGGCAACTGCGAGAAGTGAGCATGACCTGGGTGGTGGGGAATTCTGATGATGGATGTGCCTTCCTGCAACAGTGTTTCATGTACTGTATATGTGCTCAATGGTGTGGAGGGCTTTACCTGTGATGGATTAGCAAAATCCACTACTTTTTGTAACCAGATTGTGGTTAAGTGTCCATCTTAATAAGGAACTATTCAACAGTCTTATAACAGTGGAGTAAAGCCGCCCTTGAGCCTGGTGGTGTATGTGCTTCCAGGGTTTTGTATCTTAGACCATAACAGCATAAGATATAGCAGGAGAATTAGGTCATTTGGTCCATTAAGTCTTCTCCACCATTTTATCATGGTTGTTCCATTTTCCCTCTCAGCCCCAATCTGCCATAAATATACCCAATGACTTGGCCTCCACAGCTGCCCTGTGGCAATGAATTCCACAGGTGTCTGATGGGAATGGGGGACAAGTTTAAAGAATATTTATTATCAAAGTATGTATCCAACCTTGAAATCTATTTCCTTTCTGGCAACCAGAAAACAAAGAAACCCAATAGAACCCATTTAAAAGGACCATCAAACACCCAATGTGCAGGGAAAGAAATACCAAGTTGTGCAAACAGAAGTAAGAAGATAACATTCAGAATTGAAGTTCTCGAAAATTACAAAGCTGGTCATCACTGTAGCCGGTCCAAGAGCCTGATAGTTGCAGGTCACAGACTCAGTTCAGTACAGTGAGCAGATCTCGCAGAGTAGAGGGGAAGAAGCTGTTCCTGAATTGTTGAGCTGAACCCTGACAACCTGGCCCGAGCTAATGTTCAGGATTGGTGGGGTTTTTGATTATGCTGGCTGCTTTACTGAGGCAGTGAGAAGTGTAGACAGAGTCTATGGAGGACAGAATGGTTGCCGCAATGTGATGAGCTGTGTCCAAAGCCCTGCAGTTCTTGACGTCACAGGTAGAGCAGTCGCCAGACTAACTCATGGTGCATCAATAATGATTGGTAAGGGGCAAAGGGGACATGTCAGATTCCTTTAGCCTCCTGAGCAAATAGAGGTGTTGGTGAGATTTCTTGGCCATGGTGTAGCTATGGACAGAATCAGAATCAGATTTAATATCACTGGCATAGGTTGTGAAATTTGTTGTACATAACAAAAACTGTAAATTACAGTAAGAAAATTTAAATAAGTCGTGCAAAAGAGAGGGAAAAAAAAGTAGTGAGGTAGTGTTCATGGGTTCAATGTCCATTCAGAAATCAGATGGCAGAGGGGAAGAAGCTGTTCCTGAATTGTTGATTCTGTACCTCCTCCCTGGTGATAGCAATGAGAAGAGGGCATGTCCTGGGTGGTGGGGGTCCTTAAATGATGGATGCCCTCTTTTTGAGGCATTGCTCCTTGAGGCTGGGGAGGCTAGAGCTCATGATGCAGCTGACCGAGTTCACAACTTCCTGCAGCTTATAGCAATCCTGTACAGTGCACCTTACCAGAGGTGATGCAGCCAGTTAGAATGCTCTCCATGGTACATCTATAGAAATCTGTGAGTGGCTTTGGTGACAGACTGAATTTCCACAAACTCAGAATGAAATATAATTTCTTTGCAGCTGCATCGATTATTAGTGATGTTCACTCCTAGGACGTTAAAGGTCTCAACCTCAACACCATTGATGTGTCTCTAAATATAAATAAAATTAAAATCTATCTGGTAAAACATAAATTTTGTTTAACTTCTGCAAATAAAAACCTCTGAGAGGACATAACCTCGTTGTAGGGTTTGGAGGCTTGTGTGCCTCAATGACTAGGAGAGCTATGTTGGCTGGAGTCAGGGCCTTGTGCTTTGGCTCTTGGTAGGGTCACCCATGACAAACAGGTCAAAGAGTAGAGGCCAGAATAAGAGTGGTCCATCAGTTTGGCGGGGGGGCTTTCAGCTCAGGGCTAACAATCCTGACTAGTTAAACAAAATTGTTATGGAAACAGCAATGAAGAATCCTTCTACATCTGTGTGAAAGAAATAATAATAAATAAATTAGCAATAACATCAAGAACAAGGGATGAAGAGTTCCTGAAAGTTGAGTCCAGAGGTTGTGGGAAGATTAAAATTGGGCAAATGAAGTTGAGTGAAGTTATCCCCTTTGGTTCAAGAGCCTGGTTGAGGGGCAGTGACTGTTCCTGAACCTGGTGGTGTGGAACCTGAGACTCCTGTACCTTCTTTTGCTGATTAGTAAGGGTGTCAAAGCCTATGTGGAGAAGGCAGGAGATAGGGTTGAGGGAGATAATAAATCAGCCATAGTGAAATGGCGGAACAGACTGGACAGGCCAAGTGGCCTAATTCTGCTTGTACTGTATGTCTAATGGACTTATATCCCAGAGTCTCTAGTGCTGAGAAGCTGTATTTATTACTCTGCACAGGGTGGAGAGGATACTTCTCTTTGTGGGAGAGTCGAGGACCAGAGGGCACAGCCTAAGAATAAAAAGATTCCCTTAAGAATTTAGATGAAGCATTTCTTCACCTGGAGGCTGGTGAATCTCTGGAGTCTGTTGCCACAGATGGCCAGCTCATGATAGATTGCACTGGAAAACAAATTTTCTCAAAAGGGTTGTCCTTCAGAATTTTTTTCGTTTATGATAGACTGCTTGAAGCAAAACACAAATATAATTTCAGACTACTTGTATTACGTAGGAATTTGGAGAAAAAATAGATATTAACTCTTATTTAATGTGTTTAATTGCATAACAGTGCTAACTTTTTGCAATAGTTCAATAGTTGCCCTGATACCATTTCTCAATGTCCGGGTGAAACCTCTCACCATGCTCTTCGCTGACAGCGCCAAGATTTGCAGGGAAGAAGTCTAAATGGGAATGCAGGAAATTAGTCTTTAGTGACATGTTGCACTTCATGGTTTTGTATGCTTGAAGCATGTTGTCAACCAGCTGCACGTAGTTCGGTGCTCTGTAGTTGCCAAGAAAATTTTCCACAACATCTTTGAATGCCTTGCACATGATTTTCTCTGGTCCCACTAGAAGTTCTTCGAATTGTCTGTCATTGATGACCTGTTTGATTTGTGGACCAATAAAAATGCCTTCCTTAATCTTGGCATCAGTTACTCTGGGAAATATCTGTCTCAAATATCAAAATTCTTCACGGAAATGTATAGCTTTTCTAGAACCTGCCATGCAGCATCTGCCGAGCCTAAACATGCCCAGGTATGCTGGACAAGACAGAACACTTTTCAGCTTACATTGTGGGCAACATTTTAACTGACTTGAATTATGAATTGAAATAAATGTAGTTGATTTTAAAAAATGGTGCACGATAGGGAAATTTCATGGTCATTTTTGTGCAACACACACAAAATGCTGGAGGAACTCAGTAGGCCAGGCAGCATCTATGGAAAAGAGTACAGTCAACGTTTTGGGCCGAGACCCTTCATTAGGACTGGAGGAAAAGGTGAGGTTAGTGTAAGAAAGTGGGGGGATGGAAGGAAAAAGTACAAGGTGTCAGATGAAACTGGGAGAGGGGGAGAGGTGATGTAAAGAGCTGGGAAGTTAATTGGTGGAAGAGATAAAAGGCTGGAGGAGGGGGAGTCTGATAGGGGAGGGTGGAAGACCATGGAAGAAAGGGAAGTTGGGGGGAAGCACCAGAGGGAGGTAATGGGCTAGTAAGGAGGTAAGGTGAGAGAGGGAAACGGACTGGGGAATGGAGCTGGGGAGGGGTGGAATTTACTCGAATTTTGAGAAATTGATGTTCATGCCATCAGGTTGGTTTTATATTCCAGTTCTGAAGAAGGGTCTCAGCCTGAAACGTCAACTGCTTGTCTTTTCCATAGATGCTGCCTGACCTGCTGAGTTCTTCCAGCATTTTGTGTGTGTTGCTTTGGATTTCCAGCATCTGCATGATGGTGCTGGTGATTTTCATGATAATCCATAAGATATGCTGATAAATATTCAGGAAGTAAAACCTTTACTATCCAGTGTTTTCAAAGAAATGGCGAAGGTTAGAATTGGCACTCCTGGTTTTGGATAATTTTATAAAATGAAGAGGATGAATGTGTTCTTATACGCCAGTAAATTACATGCAGCAATCTCATTGTTAACATTGGTCTGATCCAGTTATCATACTGCTATCTCAGCACTTGCACTTGGCTCAGACCTGACCCAGTCACTGAATGGAATTGAACTACAGCCAAGGTGTGAAGTTTGCATTCCCCTAATAAGCTGTTTAGACCGGTGGTTGGAAATCACTGCTTATAGCAGTTCAAGTTGAGTCCAATTGACTGACAGTCTCCTTTTAGACTGCTATAGGTATCAGGTTTTGGATTTTTGAACAAATACTGAAGGTTTTACAGTACTGTGCAAAAGCCTTTGGGGTGTGTGTGTGTGTGGTTGTGTATATACATACACACACACACACACTAGGGCAGGGTCATTTGATTCCAAACAACTGGTTTACTGATCATTACTGAATATTTCTCTGGAGCTTCCCATTCCCTCCCCTCTCCCTTTAAACTGTGGAGCTTATTGCAACAGGTGTCTATGGAGGCCAAGTCATTGGGTATATTTAAAGTGAAGATTGATAGATTCTTGATTAGCCAGGGTGTCAAAGGTCTCAGGGAGAAGGCAGGAGAATAGGGATGAGAGAGATAATAAATCAGCCATAATGAAATGGTGGAGCAGACTCAGTGGGCTGAATGGCCTAATTCTTCTCCTATATGTTATGGCCTCTAGTCTACTCTTTGTTTCCTGTAGGTTATCAGACCCTGAACAGCCCACAATGGAAATACCCATGCAAGGGAATCTTAAAGGAAACATTTTGTATTAATACTGGTGACATTAGCGAAGAGCATTGAAATGTTTATGAGCATATAATTAGACATATTGTAGAGGGGTTTGGATTGACTAAAGGTTGGAAATGTCCTGATTGGGTGCCCCATGATCTGATATTGCAATTCAGATGCACAGGAACGTGAGAATAGAAACCATAGAAACTACAGCACAGAAACAGGCCTTTTGGCCCTTCTTGGCTGTGCCGAACCATTTTCTGCCTAGTCCCACTGACCTGCACACGGACCATATCCCTCCATACACCTCCCATCCAGAATCTGCAGAGAGTCGCAGACTAAGCCCAATACATCGTGGGCACATTCTTCCCCACCCTAGCTATATACATGTGCCTAATACTTTTGTACAATACTGAATGTATTGTATTCCAGCCTTTTGTATCTTCTGCCCAATGGGAGAAAGAGTTTGAAGGTTGGCTATTTCTGTTATAATGAAGGATCAACATTTCGGAGTAAAGGGTGTTACGTTTGTGATGGTTCAGGTCAGGGCTGTGAACTATGGCATTGTTTGTATTTCCTGAGCGCTCGTATATCAATGGTGAGGAATATTGGAATAGTGTGGGAGAGTGCTGCCTTCTGTTCCTGTTGTCTTTTAAATTATCTACGGAGCGGTGTTGAATACTCCGACAACACTTTCAAAACCCATGACCTCCGACACCATGAAGGTCAAAGCCAGCAGGCACACCTATGGATTCCCTGGATTTCCCTCCAAGTCCCACATCACCCCATCTTAGAAATGCATTGCTGTCCATTAATTTTAATTGGGTTTATATCATAAAGTCATAAGACATAGGAGAAAAATTAGGCCATCGAGTCTGCTTCACCATTCCATCATGGCTGATTTATCATCCCTCTCAACCCCATTCTCCCCACAACCTCTGATGCCCTGACAATTCCAACATCCGCCTTGAATACACCCAACGACTTGGCTTCCACCACTGTCAGTGATTGTGAATCCAACAGATTCTCCGTCCTTCAGTGAAAGAAATTCCTCCTCTTCTCTGTTTGAAAGGGACATCCTTGCATTCTGAGGCTGCACTCTGTCTTGGCCTTGCAATGAAAACTCTCATAATTCATCTAAACCCTAGCAGGTAAAGGCCCAGAGGCATTAAATGCTCCTCATAGATTAAGCCTTTCATTCCCAGGATCATTCTTGTGAATCTCTTCTGGACCTGATTGAATGCTAGTGGGACAGAGCCCTACCCAGTAGCGCTGTGGGAATGAACCTAACCCAGTAACACTGTGGGACCGAACCCTACCCAGTAAAACTGGGACAAAACACTACCCAATACTGCTGTGGGACAGAACCCTACCCAGTAACACTGGGACAAAACCCTACCCAGTAACACTGGTACAGACCCCTACCCAGTACAGCTGTGGGACAGAACCCAACCCAGTAACATTTGGTCAGAAACCTACACAGTACTGTTGTGGGACAGAACCCTACCCAGTACAGCTGTGTGACAGAACCTACCCAGAAACACTGGTACAGAACCCAACCCAGTAACACTGGGACAGAACCCTACCAAGTAACACAGGAATATAGCCCTAGCCAGTACCGCTGTGTGACAAAACCCTATGCAGTAACACTGGGAGAGCCCTACCCAGTACCGCTGTGGGACAGAACCCTACTCAGTACCGCTGTGGGACAGAGCCCTACCCAGTAACGCTAGAACAGAACCCTACCCAGTGCAGCTGTGTGACAGAACCTACCCAGAAACACTGGGACAGAACCCTGCCCAGTAATACTGGGATAGAGCCTGACCCAGTACCGCTGTGGGACAGAACCCTACCCAATACTGCTGTGGGACAGAACCCTACCCAGTACCGCTGTGGGACAGAGCCCTACACAGTAACAGTGGGACAAAACCCTACCCTGTAATACTGGGACAGAACCCTACCCAGTACAGCTGTGGGATAGAGCCCTACCCAATACTACTGTGGAACAGAGCCCTAATGATTAACACTGGGACAGAACCCAACCCAGTATCACTGGGACAGAACCCTACCAAGTAACACAGGGATAGAGCCCTACCTAGTAATACTGGGACAGAACCCTACCCAGTACCGCTGTGGGACAGAGCCCTACCCAGTAACGCTGGAACAGAACCCTACCCAGTGCAGCTGTGTGACAGAACCTACCCACAAACACTGGGACAGAACCCTGCCCAGTAATACTGAGATAGACCCCGACCCAGTACCGCTGTGGGACAGAACCCTACCCAATACTGCTGTGGGACAGAACCCTACCCAGTACCGCTGTGGGACAGAGCCCTACCCAGTAACACTGGGACAGAACCCTGCCCAGTAATACAGGGATAGAGCCCGACCCAGTACCGCTGTGGGACAGAACCCTACCCAATACTGCTGTGGAACAGAGTCCTAACGATTAACATTGGGGCAGAACCCCATGCAGTACCGCTGTGGGACAGAGCCCTACCCAGTAACGCTGGGACAGAACCCAACCCAGTATCACTGGGACAGAACCCTACCAAGTAACACAGGGATATAGCCCTACCCAGTACCGCTGTGTGACAAAACCCTACGCAGTAACACTGGGAGAGCCCTACCCAGTACCGCTGTGGGACAGAACCCTACCCAGTACTGCTGTGGGACAGAGCCCTACGCAGTAACACTGGGACAAAACCCTATCCAGTAACACTGGTACAGACCCCTACCCAGTACAGCTGTGGGACAGAACCGTACGCAGTAACACTGGGACAGAAACGTACACAGTATGCTGGGTGACAGAGCACTACACGGTAAATATGGGACAGAGCCCTACCCAGAACCGCTGTGGGACAGAACCCTACCCAGTAACATTTGGACAGAAACATACACAGTACTGTTGTGGGACAGAACCCTACCCAGTACCGCTGTGGGACAGAGCCTTACCCAGTAACACTGGGACAGAACTCTACCCAGTAACACTGGGACAGAACCCTACCAAGTAACATAGGGATAGAGCCCTACCCAGTACCGCTGTGTGACAAAACCCTACACAGTAACACTGGGACAGAGCCCTACCCAGTACCGCTGTGGGACAGAACCATACCCAATATTGCTATGGGACAGAACCCTACACAGTACGGCTGTGGGACAGAGCCCTACCCAGTAACACTGGGACAAAACCCTATCCAGTACAGCTGTGGGACAGAACCCTACTCAGTAACACTGGGACAGAACCCTACCCAGTACCACTGTGGGACAGAACCCTACCCAATACCGCTGTGGAACAGAGCCCTACCGATTAACATTGGGGCAGAACCCCACGCAGTACCGCTGTGGGACAGAACCCTACCCAGTACCGCTGTGGGACAGAGCCCTACCCAGTAACACTGGGACAGAACCCTACCCAGTACTGCTGTGTGACAGAACCGTAACCAGTAACACTGGGACAACTCCCTACCCAGTACGGCTGTGTGACAGAACCCTACCCAATACCGCTGTGGGACAGAACCCTGCCCAGTAATACAGGGATAGAGCCCTACCCAGTACCGCTGTGGGACAGAACCCTACCCAATACTGCTGTGGGACAGAACCCTACCCATTACCGCTGTGGGACAGAGCCCTACCCAGTAACACTGGGATAAAATCCTACCCAGTAATACTGGGACAGAACCCTACTCAGTACAGCTGTGGGACAGAACCCTACCCAGTACCACTGTGGGACAGAACCCTACCCAATACTGCTGTGGAACAGAGCCCTAACAATTAACATTGCGGCAGAACCCCACGCAGTACTGCTGTGGGACAGAACCTTACCCAGTACCGCTGTGGAACAGAGCCCTACCCAGTAACGCTGGGACAGAACCCTACCCAGTACAGCTGTGTGATAGAACATACCCAGAAACACTGGGACAGAACCCAACCCAGTAACACTGGGACAGAACCCTACCAAGTAACACAGCGATAGAGCCCTACCCAGTACCGCTGTGTGACAAAACCCTACCCAGTAGCCCTGGGACAAATCCCTAAACAGTACTGCTCTGGGAAAGAACCCTACCCAGTACCGCTGTGGAACAGAACCTTACCGAGTAACACTGGGACAGAACCCTACCAAGTAACACAGGGACAGAGCCCTACCCAGTACTGCTGTGTGACAAAACCATACCCACTAACAGTGGGACAGAGCCCTACCCAATACCGCTGTGGGACAGAACCATACCCAATACTGCTGTGGGACAGAACCCTACCCAGTACCGCTGTGGGACAGAACCCTACGCAGTACCACTGGTACAGAACCCTACCCAGTACTGCTGTGGGACAGAGTCCTACCCAGTAACACTGGGAGAGAACCTTACACATTACTGCAGGGGGATAGAGCCCTACCCAGTAACACTGGGACACAACCCTACCATGTACAGCTTGTGACAGAACCCTACCCAGTAACACTGCGACAGAACCCTGCCCAGTAATACAGGGACAGAGCCCTACCCAGTACCCCTGTGGGACAGAACCCTACCCAGTATCACTGTGGGACAGAACCCTACCCAATACTGCTGTGGAACAGAGCCCTAACGATTAACATTTGGGCAGAACCCCACGCAGTACCGCTAAGGGACAGAACCCTAACCACTACCGCTGTAGGACAGAGCCCTACCCAGTATCGCTGGGACGGAACCCTACCCAGTACAGCTGTGTGATAGAAACTACCCAGAAACACTGGGACAGAACCCTACCAAGTAACACAGGGATAGAAACCTACCCAGTACCACTGTGTGACAAAACCCTACGTAGTAACACTAGGACAGAGCCCTACCCAGTTCCGCTGTGGGACAGAACCATACCCAGTAACACTGGGACAAAACCCTACGCAGTAACACTGGGACAGAACCTTACACATTACTGCTGGGGGACAGAGCACTACACAGTAACTCTGGGACAGAGCCCTACCCAGAACCGCTGTGGGACAGAACCCTACCCAGTAACATTTGGACAGAAACCTACACAGTACTGTTGCGGGATAGAACCCTACCCAGTAGCCCTGGGACAAAACCCTAAACAGTACCGCTCTGGGAAAGAACCCTACCCAGTACCGCTGTGGAACAGAACCTTACCGAGTAACACTGGGACAGAACCCTACCAAGTAACACAGGGATAGAGCCCTACCCAGTACCGCTGTGTGTCAAAACCCTACACACTAACACTGGTACAGAGCTCTACCCAGTACAGCTGTGGGACAGAACCATACCCAATACTGCTGTGGGACAGAACCCTACCCAGTACCGCTGTGGGACAGAGCCCTACGCAGTAACACTGGGACAAAACCCTACCCAGTAACACCGGGAGAGAACCCTACCCAGTACAGCTGTGGGACAGAACCCTACGCAGTAACACTGGGACAGAACCTTACACAGTACTGCTGGGGGACAGAGCACTACACAGTAACTCTGGGACAGAGCCTTACCCTGAACCGCTGTGGGACAGAACCCTACCCAGTAACATTGGGACAGAAACCTACACAGTACCGCTGTGGGACAGAACCCTACCCAATACTGCTGTGGGACAGACCCCTACCCAGTGCCGCTGTGGGACAGAGCCCTAACCAGTACAGCTGTGGGAAGAACCCTACGCAGTAACACTGGGACAGAACCTTACACAGTACTGCTGGGGTACAGAGCCCTACACAGCAACTCTGGGACAGAGCCCTACCCAGTACTGTTGTGGGACAGAACCCAACTCAGTAGCACTGGGACATAACCCTAAACAGTACCGCTGTGGGACAGAACCCTTCCCAGTACAGCTGTGGGACAGTGCCCTACCCAGTAACACTGGGACAGAACTCTACCCAGTAACATTGGGACAGAACCCTACCAAGTAACACAGGGATAGTGCCCTACACAGTACTGCTGTGTGACAGAACCCTACCCAGTAACACTGGGACAGAACCCACCCAATACCACTGTGGGACAGAACCCTACCCAGTACCGCTGTGGGACAGAACCCTACCCAGTAACGCTGGGACAGAACCCTACCCAGTACAGATGTGTGAAGAACCCTACGCAGTAACACTGGGACAGAACCATACACAGCACTGCTGGGGGACAGAGCCCTACACAGCAACTCTGGGACAGAGCCCTACCCAGTACCGCTGTGGGACAGAACCCTATCCATTGGGATAGAACCCGACACTGTATGGCGGTGGGACAGAACCCTACCCAGTAACACTGGGACAGAACCCTAAACTGTACCACTGTGGGACAGAACCCTATCCAGTACAATTGTGGAACAGAACCCTACCCAATACTGCTGTGGGACAGAACCTTACCCATTAACATTGGGATAGAACCTAATACAGTACCACTGTGGGACAGAACCCTACCCAGCACCGCTGTGGGACAGAGCCATACCCTGTAACTCTGGGACAGAACCCTACCCAGTACAGCTGTGGGACTGAACCCTTCCCAGTAACATTGGGACAGAACCCTACCCAGCACCGCTGTGGGACAGAGCCTTACCCAGTACAGCTGTGCGACAGAACCCTACCCAGTAACACTGGGACAGAACCCTGCCCTGTAATACAGGGATAGAGCCCTACCCAGTACTGCTGTGGGACAGAACCCTACCCAATATTGCTGTGGGACAGCACCTACCCAGTACTGCTGTGGGACAGAGTCCTACCCGGTAACACTGGGACAAAACCCTAACCAGTAACACTGGACAAAACCCTACCTAGAAACACTGGGACAGAACCATACCCAGTACAGCTGTGGGACAGAACCCTACCCAGTACCACTGTGGGACAGAACCCTACCCAATACTGTTGTGGGACAGAGCCCTACCCAGTAGCGCTGGGACAGAACCCTACCCAGTACAGCTGTGTGACAGAACCCTACCTAGTTACACTGGGAGAGAACGCTACCCAGTACAGCTGTGGGACAGAACCCTACACAGTACCGCTGTGGGACAGAGACATTCCCTATAACACTGGGGCAGAACCTTACACAGTACTGCTGGGAGACAGAGCCCTACACAGTAACACTGGGACAGAACCTACCCAGTACCGCTGTGGGACAGAACCCTACCCTCTAACACTGGGACAGAACCTTAAACAGTACTGTTGGGGGACAGAGCCCTACCCCGTACCACTGTGGGACAGAACCATACCAAGTAACACTGTGGGATAGAGCTCCAGCCAATAACACTGGGACAGAACCCCACCCAGCAACTCTGGGACAGAGCCCTACCCAGTACGGCTGTGGGACCGAACCCTATCCAGTAACACTGGGATAGAACCCGATAATGTATGGCGGTGCGACTGAACCCTACCCAGTAACACTGGGACAGAACCCTAAACTATACCACTGTGGGATAGAACCCTATCCAGTACTACTGTGGGACAGAACCCGACACAATACTGCTGTGGGACAGAACCTTACACATTAACATTGGGATAGAACCTAACACAGTACCGCGGTGGGACAGAACCCTACCCAGCACCGCTGTGGGACAGAGCCATACCCTGTAACACTGGCACAGAACCCTACCCGTTACAGCTGTGGGACTGAACCCTTCCCAGTAACACTGGGACAGAACCCTACCCAGCACCGCTGTGGGACAGAGCCATACCCTCTAATACTGGGACAGAACCCTACCCAGTACCACTGTGGGACAGAGCTCCACCCAGTAATACTGGGACAGAACCCTGCCCTGTAATACAGGGATAGAGCCCTACCCATTACCGCTGTGGGACAGAATCCTACCCAATACTGCTGTGGGACAGAACCCTACCCAGTACTGCTGTGGGACAGAGCCCTACCTGGTAACACTGGGACAAAACCCTAACCAGTAACACTGGAGAAAACCTTACCCAGAAACACTGGGACAGAACCATACCCAGTACAGCTGTGGGACAGAACCCTACCCAGTACCACTGTTGGACAGAACCCTACCCAATACTGCTGTGGGACAGAACCCTACCCAGTACAGCTGTGTGACAGAACCTACCCAGAAACACTGGGACAGAACCCTACCAAGTAACATTGGGACAGAAACCTACACAGTACTGTTGTGGGATAGAACCCTACCCAGTAGCACTGGGACAAAACCCTACCAAGTAACACAGGGATCGAGCCCTACCCAGTCCCGCTGTGGGACAGAACCCTACCCAATACTGCTGTGGGACAGACCCCTACCCAGTACCGCTGTGGGACAGACCCCTACCCAGTCCCGCTGTGGGACAGAACCCTACCCAGTACAGCTGTGGGACAGAACCCTACCCAGTAACACTGGACAGAACCCTTCCCAGCACACTTGTGGGACAGAACCTTACACAATACTGCTGGGTGACAGAGCCCTACACAGCAACTCGGGGACAGAGACCCTACCCTACCCACTGTGGGACAGAACCTACCAATACTGGGTGACAGAGCCCTACCAGAACTGGGACAGACCCTACCCAGGTTGTGGGACAGAACCCTACCCAGTTGCACTGGGACCGAACCCTACCCAGTACAGCTGTGGGACAGAACCCTACACAGTACCGCTGTGGGACAGAGACATTCCCTATAACACTGGGGCAGAACCTTACACAGTACTGCTGGGAGACAGAGCCCTACACAGTAACACTGGGACAGAACCTACCCAGTACCGCTTTGGGACAGAAACCTACCCTGTAACACTGGGACAGAACCCTACCAAGTAACATTGGGAGAGAAGCCTACACAGTACTGTTATGGGATAGAACCCTACCCAGTAGCACTGGGACAAAACCCTACCAAGTAACACAGGGATCGAGCCCTACCCAGTCCCGCTGTGGGACAGAACCCTACCCAATACTGCTGTGGGACAGACCCCTACCCAGTACCGCTGTGGGACAGACCCCTACCCAGTCCCGCTGTGGGACAGAACCCTACCCAATACTGCTGTGGGACAGACCCCTACCCAGTACCGCTGTGGGACAGTGCCCTACCCAGTACAGCAGTGGGGCAGAACCCTACCCAGTAACACTGGGACAGAACCCTTCCCAGCACACTTGTGGGACAGAACCTTACAGAATACTGCTGGGTGACAGAGCCCTACACAGCAACTCGGGGACAGAGCCCTACCCAGTACTGTTGTGGGACAGAACCCTACCCAGTAGCACTGGGACCGAACCCTGAACAGTACAGCTGTGGGACAGAACCCTATGCAGTACCGCTGTGGGACAGAGACATTCCCTATAACACTGGGACAGAACTTACACAGTACTGCCTGGAGACAGAGCCCTACACAGTAACAATGGGACAGAACCTACCTAGTACCGCTTTGGGACAGAACCCTACCCTGTAACACTGGGACAGAACCCTACCAAGTAACATTGGGAGAGAAGCCTACACAGTACTGTTATGGGATAGAACCCTACCCAGTAGCACTGGGACAAAACCTAAACGATACCACTGTGGGATAGAACCCTATCCAGTACTACTGTGGGACAGAACCCGACCCAATACTGCTGTGGGACAGAGCCCTACCCAGTACAACTGGGACAGAACCCTACCCAGTACCGCTGTGGGACAGAACCCTACCCAGCACTGCTGTAGGACAGAGCCCTACCCAGTACAGCTGTGGGACAGAGCCCTACCCAGTAACACTGGGACAAAACCCTAACCAGTAACACTGGACAAAACCCTACCCAGAAACACAGGGACAGAACCCAACCCAGTACAGCTGTGGGACAGAACCCTACCCAGTACCGCTGTGGGACAGAGCCCTACCCAGTAACACTGGGACAGAACCCTACCCAGCACCGCTGTGGGACAGAGCCATACCCTGTAACACTGGCACAGAACCCTACCCAGTACAGCTGTGGGACTGAACCCTTCCCAGTAACACTGGGACAGAACCCTACCCAGCACCGCTGTGGGACAGAGCCATACCCTCTAACACTGGGACAGAACCCTACCCAGTACCACTGTGGGACAGAGCTCCACCCAGTAACACTGGGACAGAACCCTGCCCTGTAATACAGGGATAGAGCCCTACCCAGTACCGCTGTGGGACAGAATCCTACCCAATACTGCTGTGGGACAGAACCCTACCCAGTACTGCTGTGGGACAGAGCCCTACCTGGTAACACTGGGACAAAACCCTAACCAGTAACACTGGACAAAACCCTACCCAGAAACACTGGGACAGAACCATACCCAGTACAGCTGTGGGACAGAACCCTACCCAGTACCACTGTTGGACAGAACCCTACCCAATACTGCTGTGGGACAGAACCCTACCCAGTACTGCTGTGTGACAGAACCTACCCAGAAACACTGGGACAGAACCCTACCAAGTAACATTGGGACAGAAACCTACACAGTACTGTTGTGGGATAGAACCCTACCAAGTAGCACTGGGACAAAACCCTACCAAGTAACACAGGGATCGAGCCCTACCCAGTCCCGCTGTGGGACAGAACCGTACCCAATACTGCTGTGGGACAGACCCCTACCCAGTACCGCTGTGGGACAGACCTCTACCCAGTCCCGCTGTGGGACAGAACCCTACCCAATACTGCTGTGGGACAGACCCCTACCCAGTACCGCTGTGGGACAGTGCCCTACCCAGTACAGCTGTGGGACAGAACCCTACCCAGTAACACTGGGACAGAACCTACCCAGTACCGCTGTGGGACAGAACCCTACCCTCTAACACTGGGAAAGAACCTTACACAGTACTGCTGGGGGACAGAGCCCTACCCCGTACCACTGTGGGACAGAACCATACCCAGTAACACTGTGGGATAGAGCTCCAGCCAGTAACACTGGGACAGAACCCCACCCAGCAACTCTGGGACAGAGCCCTACCCAGTACGGCTGTGGGACAGAACCCTATCCAGTAACACTGGGATAGAATCCGATAATGTATGGCGGTGGGACTGAACCCTACCCAGTAACACTGGGACAGAACCCTAAACTATACCACTGTGGGATAGAACCCTATCCAGTACTACTGTGGGACCGAACCCGACCCAGTACTGCTGTGGGACAGAACCTTACACATTAACATTGGGATAGAACCTAACACAGTACCGCTGTGGGACAGAACCCTACCCAGCACCGCTGTGGGACAGAGCCATACCCTCTAGCACTGGGACAGAACCCTACCCGGTACAGCTGTGTGACAGAACCTACCCAGAAACACTGGGACAGAACCCTACCAAGTAACATTGGGACAGAAATCTACACAGTACTGTTTTGGGATAGATCCCTACCCAGTAGCACTGGGACAAAACCCTACCAAGTAACACAGGGATCGAGCCCTACCCAGTCCCGCTGTGGGACAGAACCGTACCCAATACTGCTGTGGGACAGAACCTTACACATTAACATTGGGATAGAACCTAACACAGTACCGCTGTGGGACAGAACCCTACCCAGCACCGCTGTGGGACAGAGCCATACCCTCTAACACTGGGACAGAACCCTACCCGGTACAGCTGTGGGACTGAACCCTTCCCAGTAACATTGGGACAGAACCCTACCCAGTACTGCTGTGGGACAGAGCCCTGCCTGTTAACACTGGGACAAAACCCTAACCAGTAACACTGGACAAAACCCTACCCAGAAACACTGGGACAGAACCATACCCAGTACAGCTGTGGGACAGAACCCTACCCAGTACCACTGTTGGACAGAACCCTACCCAATACTGCTGAGGGACATAACCCTACCCAGTACTGCTGTGTGACAGAACCTACCCAGAAACACTGGGACAGAACCCTACCAAGTAACATTGGGACAGAAACCTACACAGTACTGTTTTGGGATAGAACCCTACCCAGTAGCACTGGGACAAAACCCTACCAAGTAACACAGGGATCGAGCCCTACCCAGTCCCGCTGTGGGACAGAACCGTACCCAATACTGCTGTGGGACAGACCCCTACCCAGTACCGCTGTGGGACAGACCTCTACCCAGTCCCGCTGTGGGACAGAACCCTACCCAATACTGCTGTGGGACAGACCCCTACCCAGTACCGCTGTGGCACAGTGCCCTACCCAGTACAGCTGTGGGACAGAACCCTACCCAGTAACACTGGGACAGAACCTACCCAGTACCGCTGTGGGACAGAACCCTACCCTCTAACACTGGGACAGAACCTTACACAGTACTGCTGGGGGACAGAGCCCTACCCCGTACCACTGTGGGACAGAACCATACCCAGTAACACTGTGGGATAGAGCTCCAGCCAGTAACACTGGGACAGAACCCCACCCAGCAACTCTGGGACAGAGCCCTACCCAGTACGGCTGTGGGACAGAACCCTATCCAGTAACACTGGGACAGAACCCTAAACTATACCACTGTGGGATAGAACCCTATCCAGTACTACTGTGGGACATAACCCTACCCAGTACTGCTGTGGGACAGAACCTTACACATTAACATTGGGATAGAACCTAACACAGTACCGCTGTGGGACAGAACCCTACCCAGCACCGCTGTGGGACAGAGCCATACCCTGTAACACTGGCACAGAACCCTACCCAGTACAGATGTGGGACTGAACCCTTCCCAGTAACACTGGGACTGAACCCTACCCAGCACCGCTGTGGGACAGTGCCACACCCTCTAACACTGGGACAGAACCCTACCCAGTACCACTGTGGGACAGAGCTCCACCCAGTAACACTGGGACAGAACCCTGCCCTGTAATACAGGGATAGAGCCCTACCCAGTACCGCTGTGGGACAGAATCCTACCCAATACTGCTGTGGGACAGAACCCTACCCAGTACTGCTGTGGGACAGAGCCCTACCTGGTAACACTGGGACAAAACCCTAACCAGTAACACTGGACAAAACCTTACCCAGAAACACTGGGACAGAACCATACCCAGTACAGCTGTGGGACAGAACCCTACCCAGTACCACTGTTGGACAGAACCCTACCCAATACTGCTGTGGGACAGAACCCTACCCAGTACAGCTGTGTGACAGAACCTACCCAGAAACACTGGGACAGAACCCTACCAAGTAACATTGGGACAGAAACCTACACAGTACTGTTGTGGGATAGAACCCTACCAGTAGCACTGGGACAAAACCCTACCAAGTAACACAGGGATCGAGCCCTACCCAGTCCCGCTGTGGGACAGAACCCTACCCAATACTGCTGTGGGACAGACCCCTACCCAGTACCGCTGTGGGACAGACCCCTACCCAGTCCCGCTGTGGGACAGAACCCTACCCAATACTGCTGTGGGACAGACCCCTACCCAGTACCGCTGTGGGACAGTGCCCTACCCAGTACAGCAGTGGGGCAGAACCCTACCCAGTAACACTGGGACAGAACCCTTCCCAGCACACTTGTGGGACAGAACCTTACAGAATACTGCTGGGTGACAGAGCCCTACACAGCAACTCGGGGACAGAGCCCTACCCAGTACTGTTGTGGGACAGAACCCTACCCAGTAGCACTGGGACCGAACCCTGAACAGTACAGCTGTGGGACAGAACCCTATGCAGTACCGCTGTGGGACAGAGACATTCCCTATAACACTGGGACAGAACCTTACACAGTACTGCCTGGAGACAGAGCCCTACACAGTAACAATGGGACAGAACCTACCCAGTACCGCTGTGGGACAGACCCCTACCCAGTCCCGCTGTGGGACAGAACCCTACCCAGTACAGCTGTGGGACAGAACCCTACCCAGTAACACTGGGACAGAACCCTTCCCAGCACACTTGTGGGACAGAACCTTACACAATACTGCTGGGTGACAGAGCCCTACACAGCAACTCGGGGACAGAGCCCTACCCAGTACTGTTGTGGGACAGAACCCTACCCAGTAGCACTGGGACCGAACCCTGAACAGTACAGCTGTGGGACAGAACCCTATGCAGTACCGCTGTGGGACAGAGACATTCCCTATAACACTGGGACAGAACCTTACACAGTACTGCCTGGAGACAGAGCCCTATACAGTAACAATGGGACAGAACCTACCCAGTACCGCTTTGGGACAGAACCCTACCCTGTAACACTGGGACGGAACCCTACCAAGTAACATTGGGACAGAAATCTACACAGTACTGTTGTGGGATAGAACCCTACCCAGTAGCACTGGGACAAAACCCTAAACAGTACCGCTGTGGGACAAAACCCTACCCAGTACCACTGTGGGACAGAACCCTACCCAGTAACACTGGGACAGAGCCCTACCTAGTACCGCTGTGGGACATAACAATACCCAATACTGCTGTGGGACAGAGCCCTACCCAGTACAACTGGGACAGAACCCTACCCAGTACCGCTGTGGGACAGAACCCTATCCAGTAACACTGGGATCGAACCCGACACTGTATGGCGGTGGGACAGAACCCTACGCAGTAACACTGGGACAGAACCCTAAACTGTACCACTGTGGGACAGAACCCTATCCAGTACAATTGTGGGACAGAACCCTACCCAATACTGCTGTGGGACAGAACCTTACCCATTAACATTGGGATAGAACCTAATACAGTACCGCTGTGGGACAGAACCCTACCCAGCACCGCTGTGGGATAGAGCCATACCCTGTAACTCTGGGACAGAACCCTACCCAGTACAGCTGTGGGACTGAACCCTTCCCAATAACACTGGGACAGAACCCCACCCAGCAACTCTGGGACAGAGCCCTACCCAGTACGGCTGTGGGACCGAACCCTATCCAGTAACACTGGGATAGAACCCGATAATGTATGGCGGTGCGACTGAACCCTACCCAGTAACACTGGGACAGAACCCTAAACTATACCACTGTGGGATAGAACCCTATCCAGTACTACTGTGGGACAGAACCCGACACAATACTGCTGTGGGACAGAACCTTACACATTAACATTGGGATAGAACCTAACACAGTACCGCGGTGGGACAGAACCCTACCCAGCACCGCTGTGGGACAGAGCCATACCCTGTAACACTGGCACAGAACCCTACCCGTTACAGCTGTGGGACTGAACCCTTCCCAGTAACACTGGGACAGAACCCTACCCAGTACCACTGTGGGACAGAGCTCCACCCAGTAACACTGGGACAGAACCCTGCCCTGTAATACAGGGATAGAGCCCTACCCAGTACCGCTGTGGGACAGAATCCTACCCAATACTGCTGTGGGACAGAACCCTACCCAGTACTGCTGTGGGACAGAGCCCTACCTGGTAACACTGGGACAAAACCCTAACCAGTAACACTGGAGAAAACCTTACCCAGAAACACTGGGACAGAACCATACCCAGTACAGCTGTGGGATAGAACCCTACCCAGTACCACTGTTGGACAGAACCCTACCCAATACTGCTGTGGGACAGAACCCTACCCAGTACAGCTGTGTGACAGAACCTACCCAGAAACACTGGGACAGAACCCTACCAAGTAACATTGGGACAGAAACCTACACAGTACTGTTGTGGGATAGAACCCTACCCAGTAGCACTGGGACAAAACCCTACCAAGTAACACAGGGATCGAGCCCTACCCAGTCCCGCTGTGGGACAGAACCCTACCCAATACTGCTGTGGGACAGACCCCTACCCAGTACCGCTGTGGGACAGACCCCTACCCAGTCCCGCTGTGGGACAGAACCCTACCCAGTACAGCTGTGGGACAGAACCCTACCCAGTAACACTGGGACAGAACCCTTCCCAGCACACTTGTGGGACAGAACCTTACACAATACTGCTGGGTGACAGAGCCCTACACAGCAACTCGGGGACAGAGCCCTACCCAGTACTGTTGTGGGACAGAACCCTACCCAGTAGCACTGGGACCGAACCCTGAACAGTACAGCTGTGGGACAGAACCCTATGCAGTACCGCTGTGGGACAGAGACATTCCCTATAACACTGGGACAGAACTTACACAGTACTGCCTGGAGACAGAGCCCTACACCGTAACAACGGGACAGAACCTACCCAGTACCGCTTTGGGACAGAACCCTACCCTGTAACACTGGGACAGAACCCTACCAAGTAACATTGGGAGAGAAACCTACACAGTACTGTTATGGGATAGAACCCTACCCAGTAGCACTGGGACAAAACCCTAAACAGTACCGCTGTGGGACAAAACCCTACCCAGTACCGCTGTGGGGCAGAGGCTTACCCAGTAACACTGGGACAGAACCCTACCCAGTAACACTGGGACAGAGCCCTACCTAGTACCGCTGTGGGACATAACAATACCCAATACTGCTGTGGGACAGAGCCCTACCCAGTACAACTGGGACAGAACCCTACCCAGTACCGCTGTGGGACAGAACCCTACCCAGCACTGCTGTAGGACAGAGCCCTACCCAGTACAGCTGTGGGACAGAGCCCTACCCAGTAACACTGGGACAAAACCCTAACCAGTAACACTGGACAAAACCCTACCAAGAAACACAGGGACAGAACCCAACCCAGTACAGCTGTGGGACAGAACCCTACCCAGTACCGCTGTGGGACAGAGCCCTACCCAGTAACACTGGGACAGAACCCTCCCCAGCACCGCTGTGGGACAGAGGCATACCCTGTAACACTGGCACAGAACCCTACCCAGTACATCTGTGGGACTGAACCCTTCCCTGTAACACTGGGACAGAACCCTACCCAGCACTGCTGTGGGACAGAGCCATACCCTCTAACACTGGGACAGAACCCTACCCAGTACCACTGTGGGACAGAGCTCCACCCAGTAACACTGGGACAGAACCCTCCCCAGCACCGCTGTGGGACAGAGGCATACCCTGTAACACTGGCACAGAACCCTACCCAGTACATCTGTGGGACTGAACCCTTCCCTGTAACACTGGGACAGAACCCTACCCAGCACTGCTGTGGGACAGAGCCATACCCTCTAACACTGGGACAGAACCCTACCCAGTACCACTGTGGGACAGAGCTCCACCCAGTAACACTGGGACAGAACCCTGCCCTGTAATACAGGGATAGAGCCCTACCCAGTACCGCTGTGGGACAGAATCCTACCCAATACTGCTGTGGGACAGAACCCTACCCAGTACTGCTGTGGGACAGAGCCCTACCTGTTAACACTGGGACAAAACCCTAACCAGTAACACTGGACAAAACCCTACCCAGAAACACTGGGACAGAACCATACCCAGTACAGCTGTGGGACAGAACCCTACCCAGTACCACTGTTGGACAGAACCCTACCCAATACTGCTGTAGGACAGAACCCTACCCAGTACTGCTGTGTGACAGAACCTACCCAGAAACACTGGGACAGAACCCTACCAAGTAACATTGGGACAGAAACCTACACAGTACTGTTGTGGGATAGAACCCTACCAAGTAGCACTGGGACAAAACCCTACCAAGTAACACAGGGATCGAGCCCTACCCAGTCCCGCTGTGGGACAGAACCGTACCCAATACTGCTGTGGGACAGACCCCTACCCAGTACCGCTGTGGGACAGACCTCTACCCAGTCCCGCTGTGGGACAGAACCCTACCCAATACTGCTGTGGGACAGACCCCTACCCAGTACCGCTGTGGGACAGTGCCCTACCCAGTACAGTTGTGGGACAGAACCCTACCCAGTAACACTGGGACAGAACCCTTCCCAGCACACTTGTGGGACAGAACCTTACAGAATACTGCTGGGTGACAGAGCCCTACACAGCAACTCGGGGACAGAGCCCTACCCAGTACTGTTGTGGGACAGAACCCTACCCAGTAGCACTGGGACCGAACCCTGAACAGTACAGCTGTGGGACAGAACCCTATGCAGTACCGCTGTGGGACAGAGACATTCCCTATAACACTGAGACAGAACCTTACACAGTACTGCCTGGAGACAGAACCCTACCCAGTAACACTGGGACAGAACCTACCCAGTACCGCTGTGGGACAGAACCCTACCCTCTAACACTGGGACAGAACCTTACACAGTACTGCTGGGGGACAGAGCCCTACCCCGTACCACTGTGGGACAGAACCATACCCAGTAACACTGTGGGATAGAGCTCCAGCCAGTAACACTGGGACAGAACCCCACCCAGCAACTCTGGGACAGCGCCCTACCCAGTACGGCTGTGGGACAGAACCCTATCCAGTAACACTGGGATAGATTCCGATAATGTATGGCGGTGAGACTGAACCCTACCCAGTAACACTGGGACAGAACCCTAAACTATACCACTGTGGGATAGAACCCTATCCAGTACTACTGTGGGACCGAACCCGACCCAGTACTGCTGTGGGACAGAACCTTACACATTAACATTGGGATAGAACCTAACACAGTACCGCTGTGGGACAGAACCCTACCCAGCACCGCTGTGGGACAGAGCCATACCCTCTAACACTGGGACAGAACCCTACCCGGTACAGCTGTGGGACTGAACCCTTCCCAGTAACACTGGGACAGAACCCTACCCAGTACTGCTGTGGGACAGAGCCCTACCTGTTAACACTGGGACAAAACCCTAACCAGTAACACTGGACAAAACCCTACCCAGAAACACTGGGACAGAACCATACCCAGTACAGCTGTGGGACAGAACCCTACCCAGTACCACTGTTGGACAGAACCCTACCCAATACTGCTGTGGGACAGAACCCTACCCAGTACAGCTGTGTGACAGAACCTACCCAGAAACACTGGGACAGAACCCTACCAAGTAACATTGGGACAGAAACCTACACAGTACTGTTTTGGGATAGATCCCTACCCAGTAGCACTGGGACAAAACCCTACCAAGTAACACAGGGATCGAGCCCTACCCAGTCCCGCTGTGGGACAGAACCGTACCCAATACTGCTGTGGGACAGAACCTTACACATTAACATTGGGATAGAACCTAACACAGTACCGCTGTGGGACAGAACCCTACCCAGCACCGCTGTGGGACAGAGCCATACCCTCTAACACTGGGACAGAACCCTACCCGGTACAGCTGTGGGACTGAACCCTTCCCAGTAACACTGGGACAGAACCCTACCCAGTACTGCTGTGGGACAGAGCCCTACCTGTTAACACTGGGACAAAACCCTAACCAGTAACACTGGACAAAACCCTACCCAGAAACACTGGGACAGAACCATACCCAGTACAGCTGTGGGACAGAACCCTACCCAGTACCACTGTTGGACAGAACCCTACCCAATACTGCTGTGGGACAGAACCCTACCCAGTACTGCTGTGTGACAGAACCTACCCAGAAACACTGGGACAGAACCCTACCAAGTAACATTGGGACAGAAACCTACACAGTACTGTTTTGGGATAGATCCCTACCCAGTAGCACTGGGACAAAACCCTACCAAGTAACACAGGGATCGAGCCCTACCCAGTCCCGCTGTGGGACAGAACCGTACCCAATACTGCTGTGGGACAGAACCTTACACATTAACATTGGGATAGAACCTAACACAGTACAGCTGTGGGACAGAGCCCTACCCGGTAACACTGGGACAAAACCCTAACCAGTAACACTGGACAAAACCCTACCCAGAAACACTGGGAGAGAACCTTACCCAGTACAGCTGTGGGACAGAACCCTACCCAGTACCACTGTGGGACAGAACCCTACCCAATACTGCTGTGCGACAGAACCTACCCAGAAACACTGGGACAGAACACTACCAAGTAACATTGGGACAGAAACCTACACAGTACTGTTGTGGGATAGAACCCTATCCAGTAGCACTGGGACAAAACCCTACCAAGTAACACAGGGATCGAGCCCTACACTGTACCGCTGTGTGACAGAACCCTACCCAGTACCGCTGTGGGACAGAGCCCTACCCAGTACCGCTGTGTGACAGAACCCTACCCAGTACCGCTGTGGGACAGAGCCCTACCCAGTACAGCTGTGGGACAGAGCCCTACCCGGTAACACTGGGACAAAACCCTAACCAGTAACACTGGACAAAACCCTACCCAGAAACACTGGGACAAAACCCTACCAAGTAACACAGGGATCGAGCCCTACCCAGTCCCGCTGTGGGACAGAACCCTACCCAATACTGCTGTGGGACAGATCCCTACCCAGTACCGCTGTGGGACAGACCTCTACCCAGTCCCGCTGTGGGACAGAACCCTACCCAATACTGCTGTGGGACAGACCCCTACCCAGTCCCGCTGTGGGACAGTGCCCTACCCAGTACAGCTGTGGGACAGAACCCTACCCAGTAACACTGGGACAGAACCCTTCCCAGCACACTTGTGGGACAGAACCTTACAGAATACTGCTGGGTGACAGAGCCCTACACAGCAACTCGGGGACAGAGCCCTACCCAGTACTGTTGTGGGACAGAACCCTACCCAGTAGCACTGGGACCGAACCCTGAACAGTACAGCTGTGGGACAGAACCCTATGCAGTACCGCTGTGGGACAGAGACATTCCCTATAACACTGAGACAGAACCTTACACAGTACTGCCTGGAGACAGAACCCTACACAGTAACAATGGGACAGAACCTACCCAGTACCGCTTTGGGACAGAACCCTACCCTGTAACACTGGGACAGAACCTTACACAGTACTGCTGGGGGACAGAGCCCTACACAGCAACACTGGGACAGAGCCGTACCCCGTACCACTGTGGGACAGAACCATACCCAGTAACACTGTGGGACAGAGCTTCAGCCAGTAACACTGGGACAGAACCCTACCCAGTAACACTGGGACAGAGCCCTACCCAGTACCGCTGTGGGACATAACAATACCCAATACTGCTGTGGGACAGAGCCGTACCCAGTACAACTGGGACAGAACCCTACCCAGTACCGCTGTGGGACATAACAATACCCAATACTGCTGTGGGACAGAGCCCTACCCAGTACAACTGGGACAGAACCCTACCCAGTACCGCTGTGGGACAGAACCCTACCCAGCACTGCTGTGGGACAGAGCCCTACCCAGTACAGCTGTGGGACAGAGCCCTACCCGGTAACACTGGGACAAAACCCTAACCAGTAACACTGGTCTACACCCTACCCAGAAACACTGGGACAGAACCCTACCCAGTACAGCTGTGGGACAGAACCCTACCCAGTACCGCTGTGGGACAGAGCCCTACCCAGTAACACTGGGACAGAACCCTACCCAGTACCGCTGTGGGACAGAACCCTACCCAATACTGCTGTGGAACAGAGACCTACCCAGTAACACTGGGACAGAACCCTACCCAGTACTGCTGTGGGACAGAGCCCTACCCAGTACCGCTGTGTGACAGAACCCTACCCAGTACCGCTGTGGGACAGAGCCCTACCCAGTACAGCTGTGGGACAGAGCCCTACCCGGTAACACTGGGACAAAACCCTAACCAGTAACACTGGACAAAACCCTACCCAGAAACACTGGGAGAGAACCTTACCCAGTACAGCTGTGGGACAGAACCCTACCCAGTACCACTGTGGGACAGAACCCTACCCAATACTGCTGTGCGACAGAACCTACCCAGAAACACTGGGACAGAACACTACCAAGTAACATTGGGACAGAAACCTACACAGTACTGTTGTGGGATAGAACCCTATCCAGTAGCACTGGGACAAAACCCTACCAAGTAACACAGGGATCGAGCCCTACACTGTACCGCTGTGTGACAGAACCCTACCCAGTACCGCTGTGGGACAGAGGCATACCCAGTAACACTGGGACAGAACCCTACCAAGTAACACAGGGATCGAGCCCTACACTGTACCGCTGTGTGACAGAACCCTACCCAGTACCGCTGTGGGACAGAGCCCTACCCAGTACAGCTGTGGGACAGAGCCCTACCCGGTAACACTGGGACAAAACCCTAACCAGTAACACTGGACAAAACCCTACCCTGTAACACTGGGACAGAGCCCTATCGAACCCGCTGTGGGTCAGAACCCTACCTAATACTGCTGTGGGACAGACCCCTATCCAGTACTGCTGTGGAACAGAGCCCTACCCAATACAGCTGTGGGACAGAACACTACCCAGTAACACTGGGACAGAACCCTTCCCAGTACAGCTGTGGGACAGAACCTTACACAATACTGCTGGGGGACAGAACACTACCCAGTACTGCTGTGGGACAGAGCCCTATCCAGTAACACTGGGACAGAACTCTACCCAGTTAAACTGGGACAGAACACTACCCAGTAACACTGGGACAGAGCCCTACCCAGTCCCCCTGTGGAACAGAAACCAGCTAATACTGCTGTGGGACAGAACCCTACCCAGTACCGCTGTGGGACAGAGCCCTACCCAGTACAGCTGTGCGACAGAACCCTACCTAGTAACACTGGGACAGAACCCTACCCAGTACAGCTGTGGGACAGAACCCTACGCAGCACTGCTGTGGAACAGAACCCTACCCAGTAACACTGGGACAGAGCCCTTCACAGCACACTGTGGGACAGAACCCTACCCAGTAACGCTGTGGGACAGAGCCCTACCCAGTAACACTGGGACAGAACCTTACACAGTACTGCTGGGAGACAGAGCCCTACACAGTAACACTGGGACAGAACCTTATCCAGTACAGCTGTGGGACAGAACCCTTCCCAGTAACACTGGGACAGAACCTACCCAGTACCGCTGTGGGACAGAGCCCTACCCAGTACAGCTGTGGGACAGAGCCCTACGCAGTAACACTGGGACAGAACCTTACACAGTACTACTGAGCGGCAGAGCCCTACACAGTAACAGTGGGTAGATCCCTACCAAGTACCGCTGTGGGACAGAACCCTATCCAGTACTGCTGTGGGACAGAACCCTACCCAGTACCGCTGTGGGACATAACCCTGCCCAATACTGCTGTCGGACAGAGCCCTACCCAGTAACACTGGGACAGAACCCTACCCAGTACTGCTGTGGGACAGAGCCCTACCCAGTAAGAATGGTACAGAACCCAACCCAGTACGACTGTGGGACAGAGCCCTACCCAGTAAGAATGGTACAGAACCCAACCCAGTACCACTGTGGGACAGTGCCCTACACTGTAACACTGGGACAGAGCCCTACCCAGTACCACTGTGGGAAAGGACCCTACCCAATACTGCTGTGGGACAGAACCCAACCCAATACCGCTGTGGGAAAGAACTCTACCCAGTACTGCTGTGGGACAGAACCCTACCCAATAACACTGGGACAGAGCCCTACCCAGTAACACTGGGACAGAACCCTACCCACTACAGCTGTGGGACAGAACCCTACCCAGTAACACTGTGGGAAAGGACCCTACCCAATACTGCTGTGGGACAGAACCCAACCCAATACCGCTGTGGGAAAGAACTCTACCCAGTACTGCTGTGGGACAGAACCCTACCCAATAACACTGGGACAGAGCCCTACCCAGTAACACTGGGACAGAACCCTACCCACTACAGCTGTGGGACAGAACCCTACCCAGTGACACTGGGACATAGCCCTTCACTGCACCACTGTGGGACAGAACCCTACCCAGTAATGCTGTGGGACAGAGCCCTACCCAGTAACACTGGGGCAGAATCCTACCCAGTACTGCTGTTGGACAGAACTCAACCCAGTAACACTGGGAAAGAACCCTACACAGTAACACTGGGATAGAACCCTACCCAGTAACACTGGGACAGAGCCCTACCCAGTACGGCTGTGGGACAGAGCCCTACCAAGTAACACTGGGACAGAACACTACCCAGTACTGCTGTGGGACAGAGCCCTACACTGTAACACAGGTACAGAACCCTACCCTGTAAAACTGGGTCAGGACCCTACCCAGTACAGCTGTGGGACAGAACCTTACCCAATACTGATGTGGGACAGATCCCTACCCAGTAACACTGGGACAGAACACTACCCAGTAACACTGGGACATAACCCTACCCAGTACAGCTGTGGGACTGAACCCTACGCAGTAACACAGGGACAGAACCTTACACAGCACAGCTGGGGGTCAGAGCCCCACACAGCAACTCTGGGACAGAGCCCTACCCCGTACCACTGTGGGACAGAACCATACCCAGTAACACTGTGGGACAGAGCTCCACCCAGTAACACTGGGACAGAACCCTACCCAGTAACACAGGGACAGAGCCCTACCCAGTACCGCTGTGTGACAGAACCCTACCCAATACTGCTGTGGGACAGAACCCTACCCAGTACCGCTGTGTGACAGAACCCTACCCAGTACCGCTGTGGGACAGAGCCCCACCCAGTACAGCTGTGGGACCGAACCCTACGCAGTAACACTGGGACAGAACCTTACACAGCACTGCTGAGGGGCACAGCCCTACACAGTAACAGTGGGTAGAACCCAACAAGTACCGCGGTGGGACAGAACCCTATCCAGTGCTGCTGTGGGACAGAACCCTACCCAGTACCACTGTGGGACATAACCCTACCCAGTACCGCTGTGGGACAGAACCCTATCCAGTAACACTGGGATAGAACCCGACACTGTATGGCGGTGGGACAGAACCCTACCCAATAACACTGGGACAGAACCAGACACAGTACTGCTGTTGGACAGTACCCTACCCAGTTGTACTGGGATAGAACCCGACACAGTACTGCGGTGGGACGGAACCCTACCCAGTAACACTGGGACAGAACCCAACCCAGTACAACTGTGGGACAGAGCCCTACCCAGTAACACTGGGACAGAACCTTACACAGTACTGCTGGGGGACAGAGCCCTAAACAGTACCTCTGGGACAGAGCCCTACCCAGTACCGCTCTGGGACAGAGCCCTACCCAGTACCGCTGTGGGACAGAACCCTACCCAGTAACACTGGGACAGAACCCAAACCAGTACCACTGTGGGACAGAACGCTACCCAGTACTGCTGTGGGACAGAACCCTACACAGTACCGCAGTGGGACAGAACCCTACCCACTACAGTTGTTGGACAGAACCCTACGCAGTAACAGTGGGCAGAGCCCTACCAAGTAACGTTGTGGGACAAATCCCTACCCAGTACCGCTGTGGACAGAGCCCTTCCCAGCAAGACTGGGACAGAACCCTACCCAGTAACACTGGGACAGAACGCTACCCAGTACTGCTGTGGGACAGAACCCAACCCAGTACCACTGTGGGACAGAACCCTATCCAGTACTGTTGTGGGACAGAGCCCTACCCAGTATGACGGGGGCAGAACCCTACCCAGTACTGCTGCGGGACAGAACATTACACATTAACATTGGGACAGAACCCTATCCAGTACTGCTGTGGGACAGAACCCTACCCAGTACCGCTGTGGGACAGAGCCCTACCCAGTACAGCTGTGCGACAGAACCCTACCTAGTAACACTGGGACAGAACCCTACCCAGTACAGCTGTGGGACAGAACCCTACGCAGCACTGTTGTGGGACAGAACCCTACCCAGTAACACTGGGACAGAGCCCTTCACAGCACCACTGTGGGACAGAACCCTACCCAGTAACGCTGTGGGACAGAGCCCTACCCAGTAACACTGGGACAGAACCTTACACAGTACTGCTGGGAGACAGAGCCCTACACAGTAACACTGGGACAGAACCCTATCCAGTACAGCTGTGGGACAGAACCCTTCCCAGTAACACTGGGACAGAACCTACCCAGTACTGCTGTGGGACAGAGCCCTACCCAGTACAGCTGTGGGACAGAGCCCTACGCAGTAACACTGGGACAGAACCTTACACAGTACTGCTGAGCGGCAGAGCCCTACACAGTAACAGTGGGTAGATCCCTACCAAGTACCGCTGTGGGACAGAACCCTATCCAGTACTGCTGTGGGACAGAACCCTACCCAGTACCGCTGTGGGACATAACCCTGCCAAATACTGCTGTCGGACAGAGCCCTACCCAGTAACACTGGGACAGAACCCTACCCAGTACTGCTGTGGGACAGAGCCCTACCCAGTAAGAATGGTACAGAACCCAACCCAGTACCACTGTGGGACAGAGCCCTACACTGTAACACAAGGACAGAGCCCTACCCAGTACCACTGTGGGAAAGGACCCTACCCAATACTGCTGTGGGACAGAACACAACCCAATACCGCTGTGGGAAAGAACTCTACCCAGTACTGCTGTGGGACAGAACCCTACCCAATAACACTGGGACAGAGCCCTTCACAGCACCACTGTGGGACAGAACCCTACCCAGTAACGCTGTGGGACAGAACCCTACCCAGTAACACTGGGACAGAACCCTTCCCAGCACACTTGTGGGACAGAACCTTACAGAATACTGCTGGGTGACAGAGCCCTACACAGCAACTCGGGGACAGAACCCTACCCACTACAGCTGTGGGACAGAACCCTACCCAGTAACACTGGGACAGAGCCCTTCACTGCACCACTGTGGGACAGAACCCTACCCAGTAACGCTGTGGGACAGAGCCCTACCCAGTAACACTGGGGCAGAATCCTACCCAGTACTGCTGTTGGACAGAACTCAACCCAGTAACACTGGGAAAGAACCCTACACAGTAACACTGGGATAGAACCCTACCCAGTAACACTGGGACAGAGCCCTACCCAGTACGGCTGTGGGACAGAGCCCTACCAAGTAACACTGGGACAGAACACTACCCAGTACTGCTGTGGGACAGAGCCCTACCCTGTAACACAGGTACAGAACCCTACCCTGTAAAACTGGGTCAGAACCCTACCCAGTACAGCTGTGGGACAGAACCTTACCCAATACTGATGTGGGACAGATCCCTACCCAGTAACACTGGGACAGAACCCTACCCAGTAACACTGGGACATAACCCTACCCAGTACAGCTGTGGGACTGAACCCTACGCAGTAACACTGGGACAGAACCTTACACAGCACAGCTGGGGGTCAGAGCCCTACACAGCAACTCTGGGACAGAACACTACCCAATACTGCTGTGGGATAGAACCTTACCCATTAACATAGGGACAGAACCCAACACAGTACCGCTGTGGGACAGAACCCTACCCAGTGCCGCTGTGTGACAGAACCCTACCCTGTAACACTGGGACAGAACCTTACACATTACTGCTCGGTGACAGAGCCCTACACAGTAACACTGGGACAGAGCCCTACCCCGTACCACTGTGGGACAGAACCATACCCAGTAACACTGTGGGACAGAGCTCCACCCAGTAACACTGGGACAGAACCCTACCCAGTAACACAGGGACAGAGCCCTACCCAGTACCGTTGTGTGACAGAACCCTACCCAATACTGCTGTGGGACAGAGAACTACCCAGTAACACTGGGACAGAACCCTATCCAGTACTGCTGTGGGACAGAACCCTACCCAGTACCGCTGTGTGACAGAACCCTACCAGTACCGCTGTGGGACAGAGCCCTACCCAGTACAGCTGTGGGACCGAACCCTACGCAGTAACACTGGGACAGAACCTTACACAGCACTGCTGAGGGGCACAGCCCTACACAGTAACAGTGGGTAGAACCCAACAAGTACCGCGGTGGAACAGAACCCTATCCAGTGCTGCTGTGGGACAGAACCCTACCCAGTACCACTGTGGGACATAACCCTACCCAGTACCACTGTGGGACATAACCCTACCCAGTACCGCTGTGGGACAGAACCCTATCCAGTAACACTGGGATAGAACCCGACACTGTATGGCGGTGGGACAGAACCCTACCCAATAACACTGGGACAGAACCAGACACAGTACTGCTGTTGGACAGAACCCTACCCAGTTGCACTGGGATAGAACCCGACACAGTACTGCGGTGGGACAGAACCCTACCCAGTAACACTGGGACAGAACCCAACCCAGTACAACTGTGGGACAGAGCCCTACCCAGTAACACTGGGACAGAACCTTACACAGTACTGCTGGGGGACAGAGCCCTAAACAGTACCTCTGGGACAGAGCCCTACCCAGTACCGCTCTGGGACAGAGCCCTACCCAGTACCGCTGTGGGACAGAACCCTACCCAGTAACACTGGGACAGAACCCAAACCAGTACCACTGTGGGACAGAACGCTACCCAGTACTGCTGTGGGACAGAACCCTACACAGTACCGCAGTGGGACAGAACCCTACCCACTACAGTTGTTGGACAGAACCCTACGCAGTAACAGTGGGCAGAGCCCTACCAAGTAACGTTGTGGGACAAATCCCTACCCAGTACCGCTGTGGACAGAGCCCTACCCAGTAAGACTGGGACAGAACCCTACCCAGTAACACTGGGACAGAACGCTACCCAGTACTGCTGTGGGACAGAACCCTATCCAGTACTGTTGTGGGACAGAGCCCTACCCAGTATGACTGGGGCAGAACCCTACCCAGTACTGCAGCGGGACAGAACATTACCCATTAACATTGGGACAGAACCCTATCCAGTACTGCTGTGGGACAGAACCCTACCCAGTACCGCTGTGGGATAGAGCCCTACCCAGTACAGCTGTGCGACAGAACCCTACCTAGTAACACTGGGACAGAACCCTACCCAGTACAGCTGTGGGACAGAACCCTACCCAGTAACAGTGGGACAGAGCCCTTCACAGCACCACTGTGGGACAGAACCCTACCCAGTAACGCTGTGGGACAGAGCCCTACCCAGTAACACTGGGACAGAACCTTACACAGTACTGCTGGGAGACAGAGCCCTACACAGTAACACTGGGACAGAACCCTATCCAGTACAGCTGTGGGACAGAACCCTTCCCAGTAACACTGGGACAGAACCTACCCAGTACTGCTGTGGGACAGAGCCCTACCCAGTACAGCTGTGGGACAGAGCCCTACGCAGTAACACTGGGACAGAACCTTACACAGTACTGCTGAGCGGCAGAGCCCTACACAGTAACAGTGGGTAGATCCCTACCAAGTACCGCTGTGGGACAGAACCCTATCCAGTACTGCTGTGGGACAGAACCCTACCCAGTACCGCTGTGGGACATAACCCTGCCCAATACTGCTGTCGGACAGAACCCTACCCAATAACACTGGGACAGAGCCCTACCCAGTAACACTGGGACAGAACCCTACCCACTACAGCTGTGGGACAGAACCCTACCCAGTAACACTGGGACAGAGCCCTTCACTGCACCACTGTGGGACAGAACCCTACCCAGTAACGCTGTGGGACAGAACCCTACCCAGTAACACTGGGGCAGAATCCTACCCAGTACTCCTGTTGGACAGAACTCAACCCAGTAACACTGGGAAAGAACCCTACCCAGTAACACTGGGGCAGAATCCTACCCAGTACTCCTGTTGGACAGAACTCAACCCAGTAACACTGGGAAAGAACCCTACACAGTAACACTGGGATAGAACCCTACCCAGTAACACTGGGACAGAGCCCTACCCAGTACGGCTGTGGGACAGAGCCCTGCCAAGTAACACTGGGCCAGAACACTACCCAGTACTGCTGTGGGACAGAGCCCTACCCTGTAACACAGGTACAGAACCCTACCCTGTAAAACTGGGTCAGGACCCTACCCAGTACAGCTGTGGGACAGAACCTTACCCAATACTGATGTGGGACAGATCCCTACCCAGTAACACTGGGACAGAACCCTACCCAGTAACACTGGGACATAACCCTACCCAGTACAGCTGTGGGACTGAACCCTACGCAGTAACACTGGGACAGAACCCTACCCAGTGCCGCTGTGTGACAGAACCCTACCCAGTACCACTGTGGGACAGAACCCTACCCTATAACACTGGGACAGAACCTTACACATTACTGCTCGGTGACAGAGCCCTACACAGTAACACTGGGACAGAGCCCGACCCCGTACCACTGTGGGACAGAACCATACCCAGTAACACTGTGGGACAGAGCTCCACCCAGTTACACTGGGACAGAACCCTACCCAGTAACACAGGGACAGAGCCCTACCCAGTACCCCTGTGTGACAGAACCCTACCCAGTACCGCTGTGGGACAGAGCCCTACCCAGTAAGAATGGTACAGAGCCCTACCCAGTACAGCTGTGGGACCGAACCCTACGCAGTAACACTGGGACAGAACCTTACACAGCACCGCTGAGGGGCACAGCCCTACACAGTAACATTGGGTAGAACCCAACAAGTACCGCGGTGGGACAGAACCCTATCCAGTGCTGCTGTGGGACAGAACCCTACCCAGTACCACTGTGGGACATAACCCTACCCAGTACCGCTGTGGGACAGAACCCTATCCAGTAACACTGGGATAGAACCCGACACTGTATGGCGGTGGGACAAAACCCTACCCAATAACACTGGGACAGAACCAGACACAGTACTGTTGTTGGACAGAACCCTACCCAGTTGCACTGGGATAGAACCCGACACAGTACTGCAGTGGGACGGAACCCTACCCAGTAACTCTGGAACAGAACCAAACCCAGTACCACTGTGGGACAGAACCTTACCCATTAACATTGGGACAGAACCCTACCCAGTAACACTGGGATAGAACCCGACAGTATGGCGTTGGGATGGAACCCTACCCAGTAATACTGGGACAGAACCCAACTCAGTACCACTGTGGGACAGAACCATACCCAGTAGCACTGGGATAGAACCCGACACAGTATGTCGGTGGGACAGAACCCTACCCAATAACACTGGGATAGAATCCAACGCAGTACCACTGTGGGACAGAACGCAACCCAGTACTGCTGTGGGACAGAACCCTACACAGTAACACTGGGACAGAACCCTACCCAGTACCACTGTGGGACAGACCCTACCCAGTACCGCTGTGGGACAGAGCCCTACCCAGTAACAATGGGACAGAACCCTACCCAGTACCTCTGTAGGACAGTACCCTACCCAGTAACACTGGGACAGAAACCGACACAGTACTGCTGTGGGACAGAACCCTATACAGTTGCACTGGGACAGATCCATACCCAGTACCACTGTGGGACAGAACCTTGCCCATTAACAATGGGACAGATCCCTACCCAGTACCACTGTGGGACAGAACCTTGCACATTAACACTGGGACAGAACCCTACCCAGTACCTCTGTGGGACATACCCTACCCAGTACCGCTGTGGGACAGAACCCTACCCAGTAACACAGGGACAGAGCCCTACCCAGTACCGCTGTGTGACAGAACCCTACCCAATACTGCTGTGGGACAGAGAACTACCCAGTAACACTGGGACAGAACCCTATCCAGTACTGCTGTGGGACAGAACCCTACCCAGTACCGCTGTGTGACAGAACCCTACCAGTACCGCTGTGGGACAGAGCCCTACCCAGTACAGCTGTGGGACCGAACCCTACGCAGTAACACTGGGACAGAACCTTACACAGCACTGCTGAGGGGCACAGCCCTACACAGTAACAGTGGGTAGAACCCAACAAGTACCGCGGTGGAACAGAACCCTATCCAGTGCTGCTGTGGGACAGAACCCTACCCAGTACCACTGTGGGACATAACCCTACCCAGTACCGCTGTGGGACAGAACCCTATCCAGTAACACTGGGATAGAACCCTACACTGTATGGCGGTGGGACAGAACCCTACCCAATAACACTGGGACAGAACCAGACACAGTACTGTTGTTGGACAGAACCCTACCCAGTTGCACTGGGATAGAACCCGACACAGTACTGCAGTGGGACGGAACCCTACCCAGTAACACTGGGACAGAACCCAACCCAGTACAACTGTGGGACAGAGCCCTACCCAGTAACACTGGGACAGAACCTTACACAGTACTGCTGGGGGACAGAGCCCTAAACAGTACCTCTGGGGCAGAGCCCTACCCAGTACCGCTGTGGGTCAGACCCCAACCCAGTACCGCTGTGGGACAGAACCCTACCCAGTAACACTGGGACAGAACCCAAAACCAGTACCACTGTGGGACAGAACGCTACCCAGTACTGCTGTGGGACAGAACCCTACACAGTACCGCAGTGGGACAGAACCCTACCCACTACAGTTGTTGGACAGAACCCTACGCAGTAACAGTGGGCAGAGCCCTACCAAGTAACGTTGTGGGACAAATCCCTACCCAGTAAGACTGGGACAGAACCCTACCCAGTAACACTGGGACAGAACGCTACCCAGTACTGCTGTGGGACAGAACCCAACCCAGTACCAGTGTGGGACAGAACCCTATCCAGTACTGTTGTGGGACAGAGCCCTACCCAGTATGACTGGGGCAGAACCCTACCCAGTACTGCTGCGGGACAGAACATTACCCATTAACATTGGGACAGAACCCTATCCAGTACCGCTGTGGGACAGAACCCTACCCAGTACCGCTGTGGGACAGCCCTACCCACTAACACTATGACAGAACTCTACCCAGTACCTCTGTGGGACAGTACCCTACCCAGCAACACTGGGAAAGAAACCTTCACAGTACTGCTGTGGGACAGAACCCTACCCATTAACATTGGGACAGAACCCTATCCAGTACAGCTGTGGGACACAACCCTTCCCAGTACAGCTTTGGGACAGAACCCTACCCAGTAACACTAGGACAGAATCCAACAGAGTACCACTGTGGGACAAAACCCTATCCAGCACTGCTGCAGGATAGAGCCCTACCCAGTAACACAGGGACAGAAACCAACCCAGTACACTGTGGGATAGAACCCCATCCAGTACATCTGTGGGACGGACGCCTACCCAGTAACACAGGGACAGAACCCTACCCAATACCACTGTGGGACAGATTCCTATGCATTAAAACTGGGAGAGAATGCTTCCCACTAAGACTGGTACAGAACACTTCCCAGTAACACTGGGACAGAACCCTACACAGTACCGCTGTGGGACAGAGCCTTACTTAGTACTGCTGTGGGACAGAACATTACCGATTAACATTGCAACAGAACCCTACCCAGTACCACTGTGGGACAGAACCTTATCCATTAACATTGGGACTGAACCCTACACAGTAGCACTGGGACAGAACCCTACCCAGTACCGCTGTGGGACAGAGCCCTACCCAGTAACGCTGGACAGAACCCTCCCCAGTACAGCTGTGGGACAGAAACCTTCCCAGTAACACTGGGACAGAACCCTACCCAGTACCGCTGTGGGACAGGACTCTACCCTGTAACACTCGGACAGAACATTACACAGTACTGCTGGGGGACGGAGCCCTACACAGTAAAACTGGGACAGAGCGCTACCCAGTACTGCTGTGGGACAGAAACCTACAGAGTACCGCAGTGGGACAGAACACTACCCAGTAACACTGGGACAGAATCCAACCCAGTACCACTGTGGTACAAAACCCTATCAAGTACTGCTGTGGGATAGAGCCCTACCCAGTAACACTGGGACAGAACCCTACCCAGTAACACTGGGACAGAAACCTACACAGTACTGCTGTGGGACAGAACCCCACCCAGTTGCACTGGGACAGAACCCTACCCAGTAACTCTGGAACAGAACCAAACCCAGTACCACTGTGGGACAGAACCTTACCCATTAACATTGGGACAGAACCCTACCCAGTAACACTGGGATAGAACCCGACAGTATGGCGTTGGGATGGAACCCTACCCAGTAATACTGGGACAGAACCCAACTCAGTACCACTGTGGGACAGAACCATACCCAGTAGCACTGGGATAGAACCCGACACAGTATGTCGGTGGGACAGAACCCTACCCAATAACACTGGGATAGAATCCAACGCAGTACCACTGTGGGACAGAACGCAACCCAGTACTGCTGTGGGACAGAACCCTACACAGTAACACTGGGACAGAACCCTACCCAGTACCACTGTGGGACAGAACCTTGCCCATTAACAATGGGACAGATCCCTACCCAGTACCACTGTGGGACAGAACCTTGCCCATTAACACTGGGACAGAACCCTACCCAGTACCTCTGTGGGACATACCCTACCCAGTACCGCTGTGGGACAGAGCCCTACCCAGTAACACTGGGACAGAACCCTACCCAGTACCTCTGTAGGACAGTACCCTACCCAGTAACACTGGGACAGAAACCTACACAGTACTGCTGTGGGACAGAAACCTACACAGTTGCACTGGGACAAATCCCTACCCAGTACCACTGTGGGACAGAACCTTGCCCATTAATAATGGGACAGAACCCTACCCAGTACGGCTGTGGGACAGAACCCTACGCAGTAACACTGGGACAGAACCTTACACAGCACTGCTGAGGGGCACAGCCCTACACAGTAACATTGGGTAGATCCCAACAAGTACCGCGGTGGGACAGAACCCTATCCAGTGCTGCTGTGGGACAGAACCCTACCCAGTACCACTGTGGGACATAACCCTACCCAGTACCGCTGTGGGACAGAACCCTATCCAGTAACACTGGGATAGAACCCGACACTGTATGGCGGTGGGACAGAACCCTACCCAATAACACTGGGACAGAACCAGACACAGTACTGTTGTTGGACAGAACCCTACCCAGTTGCACTGGGATAGAACCCGACACAGTACTGCAGTGGGACGGAACCCTACCCAGTAACTCTGGAACAGAACCAAACCCAGTACCACTGTGGGACAGAACCTTACCCATTAACATTGGGACAGAACCCTACCCAGTAACACTGGGATAGAACCCGACAGTATGGCGTTGGGATGGAACCCTACCCAGTAATACTGGGACAGAACCCAACTCAGTACCACTGTGGGACAAAACCATACCCAGTAGCACTGGGATAGAACCCGACACAGTATGTCGGTGGGACAGAACCCTACCCAATAACACTGGGATAGAATCCAACGCAGTACCACTGTGGGACAGAACGCAACCCAGTACTGCTGTGGGACAGAACCCTACACAGTAACACTGGGACAGAACCCTACCCAGTACCACTGTGGGACAGACCCTACCCAGTACCGCTGTGGGACAGAGCCCTACCCAGTAACAATGGGACAGAACCCTACCCAGTACCTCTGTAGGACAGTACCCTACCCAGTAACACTGGGACAGAAACCGACACAGTACTGCTGTGGGACAGAACCCTATACAGTTGCACTGGGACAGATCCATACCCAGTACCACTGTGGGACAGAACCTTGCCCATTAACAATGGGACAGATCCCTACCCAGTACCACTGTGGGACAGAACCTTGCCCATTAACACTGGGACAGAACCCTACCCAGTACCTCTGTGGGACATACCCTACCCAGTACCGCTGTGGGACAGAGCCCTACCCAGTAACACTGGGACAGAACCCTACCCAGTACCTCTGTAGGACAGTACCCTACCCAGTAACACTGGGACAGAAACCTACACAGTACTGCTGTGGGACAGAAACCTACACAGTTGCACTGGGACAAATCCCTACCCAGTACCACTGTGGGACAGAACCTTGCCCATTAATAATGGGACAGAACCCTACCCAGTACGGCTGTGGGACAGAACCCTACGCAGTAACACTGGGACAGAACCTTACACAGCACTGCTGAGGGGCACAGCCCTACACAGTAACATTGGGCAGAACCCAACAAGTACCGCGGTGGGACAGAACCCTATCCAGTGCTGCTGTGGGACAGAACCCTACCCAGTACCACTGTGGGACATAACCCTACCCAGTACCGCTGTGGGACAGAACCCTATCCAGTAACACTGGGATAGAACCCGACACTGTATGGCGGTGGGACAGAACCCTACCCAATAACACTGGGACAGAACCAGACACAGTACTGTTGTTGGACAGAACCCTACCCAGTTGCACTGGGATAGAACCCGACACAGTACTGCAGTGGGACGGAACCCTACCCAGTAACACTGGGACAGAACCCAACCCAGTACAACTGTGGGACAGAGCCCTACCCAGTAACACTGGGACAGAACCTTACACAGTACTGCTGGGGGACAGAGCCCTAAACAGTACCTCTGGGGCAGAACCCTACCCAGTACCACTGTGGGACAGACCCTACCCAGTACCGCTGTGGGACAGAGCCCTACCCAGTAACAATGGGACAGAACCCTACCCAGTACCTCTGTAGGACAGTACCCTACCCAGTAACACTGGGACAGAAACCGACACAGTACTGCTGTGGGACAGAACCCTATACAGTTGCACTGGGACAGATCCATACCCAGTACCACTGTGGGACAGAACCTTGCCCATTAACAATGGGACAGATCCCTACCCAGTACCACTGTGGGACAGAACCTTGCCCATTAACACTGGGACAGAACCCTACCCAGTACCTCTGTGGGACATACCCTACCCAGTACCGCTGTGGGACAGAGCCCTACCCAGTAACACTGGGACAGAACCCTACCCAGTACCTCTGTAGGACAGTACCCTACCCAGTAACACTGGGACAGAAACCTACACAGTACTGCTGTGGGACAGAAACCTACACAGTTGCACTGGGACAAATCCCTACCCAGTACCACTGTGGGACAGAACCTTGCCCATTAATAATGGGACAGAACCCTACCCAGTACGGCTGTGGGACAGAACCCTACGCAGTAACACTGGGACAGAACCTTACACAGCACTGCTGAGGGGCACAGCCCTACACAGTAACATTGGGTAGAACCCAACAAGTACCGCGGTGGGACAGAACCCTATCCAGTGCTGCTGTGGGACAGAACCCTACCCAGTACCACTGTGGGACATAACCCTACCCAGTACCGCTGTGGGACAGAACCCTATCCAGTAACACTGGGATAGAACCCGACACTGTATGGCGGTGGGACAGAACCCTACCCAATAACACTGGGACAGAACCAGACACAGTACTGTTGTTGGACAGAACCCTACCCAGTTGCACTGGGATAGAACCCGACACAGTACTGCAGTGGGACGGAACCCTACCCAGTAACACTGGGACAGAACCCAACCCAGTACAACTGTGGGACAGAGCCCTACCCAGTAACACTGGGACAGAACCTTACACAGTACTGCTGGGGGACAGAGCCCTAAACAGTACCTCTGGGGCAGAGCCCTACCCAGTACCGCTGTGGGTCAGACCCCAACCCAGTACCGCTGTGGGACAGAACCCTACCCAGTAACACTGGGACAGAAACCAAAACCAGTACCACTGTGGGACAGAACGCTACCCAGTACTGCTGTGGGACAGAACCCTACACAGTACCGCAGTGGGACAGAACCCTACCCACTACAGTTGTTGGACAGAACCCTACGCAGTAACAGTGGGCAGAGCCCTACCAAGTAACGTTGTGGGACAAATCCCTACCCAGTAAGACTGGGACAGAACCCTACCCAGTAACACTGGGACAGAACGCTACCCAGTACTGCTGTGGGACAGAACCCAACCCAGTACCAGTGTGGGACAGAACCCTATCCAGTACTGTTGTGGGACAGAGCCCTACCCAGTATGACTGGGGCAGAACCCTACCCAGTACTGCTGCGGGACAGAACATTACCCATTAACATTGGGACAGAACCCTATCCAGTACCGCTGTGGGACAGAACCCTACCCAGTACCGCTGTGGGACAGCCCTACCCACTAACACTATGACAGAACTCTACCCAGTACCTCTGTGGGACAGTACCCTACCCAGCAACACTGGGAAAGAAACCTTCACAGTACTGCTGTGGGACAGAACCCTACCCATTAACATTGGGACAGAACCCTATCCAGTACAGCTGTGGGACACAACCCTTCCCAGTACAGCTTTGGGACAGAACCCTACCCAGTACTGCTGTTGGACAGAACCCTACCCAGTAACACTAGGACAGAATCCAACAGAGTACCACTGTGGGACAAAACCCTATCCAGCACTGCTGCAGGATAGAGCCCTACCCAGTAACACAGGGACAGAAACCAACCCAGTACACTGTGGGATAGAACCCCATCCAGTACATCTGTGGGACGGACGCCTACCCAGTAACACAGGGACAGAACCCTACCCAATACCACTGTGGGACAGATTCCTATGCATTAAAACTGGGAGAGAATGCTTCCCACTAAGACTGGTACAGAACACTTCCCAGTAACACTGGGACAGAACCCTACACAGTACCGCTGTGGGACAGACCCCTACTTAGTACTGCTGTGGGACAGAACATTACCGATTAACATTGCAACAGAACCCTACCCAGTACCACTGTGGGACAGAACCTTATCCATTAACATTGGGACTGAACCCGACACAGTAGCACTGGGACAGAACCCTACCCAGTACCGCTGTGGGACAGAGCCCTACCCAGTAACGCTGGACAGAACCCTCCCCAGTACAGCTGTGGGACAGAAACCTTCCCAGTAACACTGGGACAGAACCCTACCCAGTACCGCTGTGGGACAGGACTCTACCCTGTAACACTCGGACAGAACATTACACAGTACTGCTGGGGGACGGAGCCCTACACAGTAAAACTGGGACAGAGCGCTACCCAGTACTGCTGTGGGACAGAAACCTACAGAGTACCGCAGTGGGACAGAACACTACCCAGTAACACTGGGACAGAATCCAACCCAGTACCACTGTGGTACAAAACCCTATCAAGTACTGCTGTGGGATAGAGCCCTACCCAGTAACACTGGGACAGAACCCTACCCAGTAACACTGGGACAGAAACCTACCCAGTTGCACTGGGACAGAACCCTACCCAGTAACTCTGGAACAGAACCAAACCCAGTACCACTGTGGGACAGAACCTTACCCATTAACATTGGGACAGAACCCTACCCAGTAACACTGGGATAGAACCCGACAGTATGGCGTTGGGATGGAACCCTACCCAGTAATACTGGGACAGAACCCAACTCAGTACCACTGTGGGACAGAACTATACCCAGTAGCACTGGGATAGAACCCGACACAGTATGTCGGTGGGAAAGAACCCTACCCAATAACACTGGGATAGAATCCAACGCAGTACCACTGTGGGACAGAACGCAACCCAGTACTGCTGTGGGACAGAACCCTACACAGTAACACTGGGACAGAACCCTACCCAGTACCACTGTGGGACAGACCCTACCCAGTATCGCTGTGGGACAGAGCCCTACCCAGTAACAATGGGACAGAACCCTACCCAGTACCTCTGTAGGACAGTACCCTACCCAGTAACACTGGGACAGAAACCGACACAGTACTGCTGTGGGACAGAACCCTATACAGTTGCACTGGGACAGATCCATACCCAGTACCACTGTGGGACAGAACCTTGCCCATTAACAATGGGACAGATCCCTACCCAGTACCACTGTGGGACAGAACCTTGCCCATTAACACTGGGACAGAACCCTACCCAGTACCTCTGTGGGACATACCCTACCCAGTACCGCTGTGGGACAGAGCCCTACCCAGTAACACTGGGACAGAACCCTACCCAGTACCTCTGTAGGACAGTACCCTACCCAGTAACACTGGGACAGAAACCTACACAGTACTGCTGTGGGACAGAAACCTACACAGTTGCACTGGGACAAATCCCTACCCAGTACCACTGTGGGACAGAACCTTGCCCATTAATAATGGGACAGAACCCTACCCAGTACGGCTGTGGGACAGAACCCTTCCCAGTACTGCTGTTGGACAGAACCCTACTCAGTAGCACTGCGATAGAACCCGACACAATATGGCGGTGGGACAGGACCCTACCCAGTAACACTGGGACAGAACCCAACCCAGTACCGCTGTGGGACAGAACACTACCCAGTACCGCTGTGGGACGAACCCTACCCAATACTGCTGTAGGACAGAGCCCTACCCTGTAACACTGGGACAGAACCCTACCCTGTATTGCTGTGTGACAGAACATTACCTATCAACATTCGGACAGAACCCTACACAGTACCGCCGTGGGACAGAGCTCTACCCAGTAACACTGTGACAGAACCCTACCCAGCAATGCCGTGGGACAGAACCCTACCCAGTAAAACTGGGACAGAACCCTACCCAGTACTGCCGTGGGTCTGAACCTTACCCATTAACATTGGGATAGACCCCTACGCAGTACTGCTGTGGGACAGAGCCCTACACAGTAAGACTGGGACAGAACCTTACCCATTAACATTGGGACAGAGCCCTACCCAGTAACACTGGGACAGAACCCAACCCAGTACTGCTGTGGGACAGAACCTTACCCATTAACATTGAGATAGAACACTACCCAGTACCGCTGTGGGACAGAACCTTACCCATTAACATTGGGAATGAACCCTACCCAGTACCGCTGTGGGAAAGTACCCTATCCAGTAACACTGGGACAGAAACCTACACAATACTGCTGTGGGACAGAACCCCACCCAGTTGCACTGGGATAGAACCATACCCAGTAACTCTGGAACAGAACCAAACCCAGTACCACTGTGCGACAGAACCTTACCCATTAACATTGGGACAGAACCCTACCCAGTACAGCTGTGGTACAGAACCCTACCCAGTACTGCTGTTGGACAGAACCCTACCCAATACTGCTGTGGGACAGAGCCCTACACAGTAACACTGGGACAGAGGCCTAGCCAGTACCGCTGTGGGACAGAACCCTACCCAATACTGCTGTGGGACAGAGCCCTAACGATTAACATTTGGGCAGAACCCCACGCAGTACCGCTATGGGACAGAACCCTAACCAGTACCGCTGTGGGACAGAGCCCTACCCAATACAGCTGTGTGATAGAACCTACCCAGAAACACTGGGACAGAACCCTACCAAGTAACACAGGGATAGAGACCTACCCAGTACCACTGTGTGACAAAACCCTACGTAGTAACACTAGGACAGAGCCCTACCCAGTTCCGCTGTGGGACAGAACCATACCCAGTAACACTGGGACAAAACCCTACGCAGTAACACTGGGACAGAACCTTACACATTACTGCTGGGGGACAGAGCACTACACAGTAACTCTGGGACAGAGCCCTACCCAGAACCGCTGTGGGACAGAACCCTACCCAGTAACATTTGGACAGAAACCTACACAGTACTGTTGCGGGATAGAACCCTACCCAGTAGCCCTGGGACAAAACCCTAAACAGTACCGCTCTGGGAAAGAACCCTACCCAGTACCGCTGTGGAACAGAACCATACCCAGTAACACTGGGACAAAACCCTACGCAGTAACACTGGGACAGAACCTTACACATTACTGCTGGGGGACAGAGCACTACACAGTAACTCTGGGACAGAGCCCTACCCAGAACCGCTGTGGGACAGAACCCTACCCAGTAACATATGGACAGAAACCTACACAGTACTGTTGCGGGATAGAACCCTACCCAGTAGCCCTGGGACAAAACCCTAAACAGTACCGCTCTGGGAAAGAACCCTACCCAGTACCGCTGTGGAACAGAACCTTACCGAGTAACACTGGGACAGAACCCTACCAAGTAACACAGGGATAGAGCCCTACCCAGTACCGCTGTGTGTAAAAAACCCTACACACTAACACTGGTACAGAGCTCTACCCAGTACAGCTGTGAGACAGAACCATACACAATACTGCTGTGGGACAGAACCCTACCCAGTACCGCTGTGGGACAGAGCCCTACGCAGTAACACTGGGACAAAACCCTACCCAGTAACACCGGGAGAGAACCCTACCCAGTACAGCTGTGGGACAGAACCCTACGCAGTAACACTGGGACAGAACCTTACACAGTACTGCTGGGGGACAGAGCACTACACAGTAACTCTGGGACAGAGCCTTACCCTGAACCGCTGTGGGACAGAACCCTACCCAGTAACATTGGGACAGAAACCTACACAGTACCGCTGTGGGACAGAACCCTACCCAATACTACTGTGGGACAGACCCCTACCCAATACCGCTGTGGGACAGAGCCCTACCCAGTACAGCTGTGGGAAGAACCCTACGCAGTAACACTGGGACAGAACCTTACACAGTACTGCTGGGGTACAGAGCCCTACACAGCATCTCTGGGACAGAGCCCTACCCAGTACTGTTGTGGGACAGAACCCAACTCAGTAGCACTGGGACATAACCCTAAACAGTACCGCTGTGGGACAGAACCCTTCCCAGTACAGCTGTGGGACAGTGCCCTACCCAGTAACACTGGGACAGAACTCTACCCAGTAACATTGGGACAGAACCCTACCAAGTAACACAGGGATAGTGCCCTACACAGTACTGCTGTGTGACAGAACCCTACCCAGTAACACTGGGACAGAACCCACCCAATACCACTGTGGGACAGAACCCTACCCAGTACCGCTGTGGGACAGAACCCTACCCAGTAACGCTGGGACAGAACCCTACCCAGTACAGATGTGTGAAGAACCCTACGCAGTAACACTGGGACAGAACCATACACAGCACTGCTGTGGGACAGAACCCTATCCAGTAACACTGGGATAGAACCCGATAATGTATGGCGGTGGGACTGAACCCTACCCAGTAACACTGGGACAGAACCCTAAACTATACCACTGTGGGATAGAACCCTATCCAGTACTACTGTGGGACATAACCCTACCCAATACTGCTGTGGGACAGAACCTTACACATTAACATTGGGATAGAACCAAACACAGTACCGCTGTGGGACAGAACCCTACCCAGCACCGCTGTGGGACAGAGCCATACCCTGTAACACTGGCACAGAACTCTACCCAGTACAGATGTGGGACTGAACCCTTCCCAGTAACACTGGGACAGAACCCTACCCAGCACCGCTGTGGGACAGAGCCATACCCTCTAACACTGGGACAGAACCCTACCCAGTACCATTGTGGGACAGAACCATACCCAGTAACACTGTGGGACAGAGCTCCACCCAGTAGCACTGGGACAGAACCCTACCCAGTAACACAGGGACAGAGCCCTACCCAGTACCGCTGTGGGACAGAACCCTACCCAGCACCGCTGTGGGACAGAGCCATACCCTGTAACACTGGGACAGAACCCTATCCAGTACTGCTGTGGGACAGAACCCTACCCAGTACCGCTGTGTGACAGAACCCTACCAGTACCGCTGTGGGACAGAGCCCTACCCAGTAACACTGGGACAGAACCCTACCCAGTACCTCTGTAGGACAGTACCCTACCCAGTAACACTGGGACAGAAACCTACACAGTACTGCTGTGGGACAGAAACCTACACAGTTGCACTGGGACAAATCCCTACCCAGTACCACTGTGGGACAGAACCTTGCCCATTAATAATGGGACAGATCCCTACCCAGTACGGCTGTGGGACAGAACCCTTCCCAGTACTGCTGTTGGACAGAACCCTACTCAGTAGCACTGCGATAGAACCCGACACAATATGGCGGTGGGACAGGACCCTACCCAGTAACACTGGGACAGAACCCAACCCAGTACAGCTGTGGGACAGAACACTACCCAGTACCGCTGTGGGACGAACCCTACCCAATACTGCTGTAGGACAGAGCCCTACCCTGTAACACTGGGACAGAACCCTACCCTGTATTGCTGTGTGACAGAACATTACCTATCAACATTCGGACAGAACCCTACACAGTACCGCCGTGGGACAGAGCTCTACCCAGTAACACTGTGACAGAACCCTACCCAGCAATGCCGTGGGACAGAACCCTACCCAGTAAAACTGGGACAGAACCCTACCCAGTACTGCCGTGGGACTGAACCTTACCCATTAACATTGGGACAGAAACCTACACAGTACTGTTGTGGGATAGAACCCTACCCAGTAGCACTGGGACAAAACCCTAAACAGTACCGCTGTGGGAAAAACCCTACCCAGTACCGCTGTGGGACAGAGGCTTACCCAGTAACACTGGGACAGAACCCTAACCAGTAACACTGGGACAGAACCCTACCAAGTAACACAGGGATCGAGCCCTACCCAGTCCCGCTGTGGGACAGAACCCTACCCAATACTGCTGTGGGACAGACCCCTACCCAGTACCGCTGTGGGACAGACCCCTACACAGTCCCACTGTGGGACAGAACCCTACCCAATACTGCTGTGGGACAGACCCCTACCCAGTACCGCTGTGGGACAGAGCCCTACCCAGTACAGCTGTGGGACAGAACCCTACCCAGTAACACTGGGACAGAACCCTTCACAGCACAGCTGTGGGACAGAACCTTACACAATACTGCTGGGTGACAGAGCCCTACACAGCAACTCGGGGACAGAGCCCTACCCAGTCCCGCTGTGGGACAGAACCCTACCCAATACTGCTGTGGGACAGACCCCTACCCAGTACCGCTGTGGGACAGACCCCTACCCAGTCCCGCTGTGGGACAGAACCCTACCCAATACTGCTGTGGGACAGACCCCTACCCAGTACCGCTGTGGGACAGAGCCCTACCCAGTACAGCTGTGGGACAGAACCCTACCCAGTAACACTGGGACAGAACCCTTCACAGCACAGCTGTGGGACAGAACCTTACACAATACTGCTGGGTGACAGAGCCCTACACAGCAACTCGGGGACAGAGCTCTACCCAGTACTGTTGTGGGACAGAACCCTACCCAGTAGCACTGGGACCGAACCCTGAACAGTACAGCTGTGGGACAGAACCCTATGCAGTACCGCTGTGGGACAGAGACATTCCCTATAACACTGGGACAGAACCTTACACAGTACTGCCTGGAGACAGAGCCCTACACAGTAACAATGGGACAGAACCTACCCAGTACCGCTTTGGGACAGAACCCTACCCTGTAACACTGGGACAGAACCCTACCAAGTAACATTGGGACAGAAACCTACACAGTACTGTTGTGGGATAGAACCCTACCCAGTAGCACTGGGACAAAACCCTAAACAGTACCGCTGTGGGACAAAACCCTACCCAGTACCGCTGTGGGACAGAACTCTACCCAGCACCGCTGTGGGACAGAGCCCTACCCAGTACAGCTGTGGGACAGAGCCCTACCCGGTAACACTGGGACAAAACCCTAACCAGTAACACTGGACAAAACCCTACCCAGAAACACTGGGACAGAACCCTACCCAGTACAGCTGTGGGACAGAACCCTACCTAATACTGCTGTGGGACAGAGCCCTACCCAGTAACACTGGGACAGAACCCTACCCAGTACCGCTGTGGGACAGAACCCTACCCAGCACCGCTGTGGGACATAACCCTACCCAATACTGCTGTGGAACAGAGACCTACCCAGTAACACTGGGACAGAGCCCTACCCAGTACTGCTGTGGGACAGACCCCTACCCAGTACCGCTGTGGGACAGAGCCCTACCCAGTAACAATGGGACAGTACCCTACCCAGTAACACTGGGACAGAAACCTACACAGTACTGCTGTGGGACAGAACCCTACACAGTTGCACTGGGACAGATCCCTACCCAGTACCACTGTGGGACAGAACCTTGCCCATTAACAATGGGACAGAACCCTACCCAGTACGGCTGTGAGACAGAACCCTACCCAGTAATGCCGTGGGACAGAACCCTACCCAGTAAAACTGGGACAGAACCCTACCCAGTACTGCCGTGGGACTGAACCTTACCCATTAACATTGGGACAGAACCCTACCCAGTACTGTTGTGGGACAGAGCCCTACACAGCAACACTGGGACAGAGCCCTACCCTGTACCACTGTGGGACAGAACCATACCCAGTAACACTGTGGGACAGAGCTCCAGCCAGTAACACTGGGACAGAACCCCACCTAGCAACTCTGGGACAGAGCCCTACCCAGTACGGCTGTGGGACAGAACCCTACCCAATACTGCTGTTGAACAGAACCCTACCCAATACTGCTGTGGGACAGAACCCTACCCAGTACCGCTGTGGGACAGAGGCTTACCCAGTAACACTGGGACAGAACCCTACCCAGTAACACTGGGACAGAACCCTACCAAGTAACACAGGGATCGAGCCCTACACTGTACCGCTGTGTGACAGAACCCTACCCAGTAATACTGGGACAGAGCCCTACCCAGTCCCGCTGTGGGACAGAGCCCTACCCAGTACAGCTGTGCGACATAACCCTACCTAGTAACACTGGGACAGAATGCTACCCATTACAGCTGTGGGACAGAGCCCTACACAGTAACACTGGGACAGAACCTACCCAGTACCGCTGTGGGACAGAACCCTACCCTCTAACACTGGGACAGAACCTTACACAGTACTGCTGGGGGACAGAGCCCTACACAGCAACACTGGGACAGAGCCCTACCCCGTACCACTGTGGGACAGAACCATACCCAGTAACACTGTGGGACAGAGCTCCAGCCAGTAACACTGGGACAGAACCCCACCCAGCAACTCTGGGACAGAGCCCTACCCAGTACGGCTGTGGGACAGAACCCTATCCAGTAACACTGGGATAGAACCCGATAATGTATGGCGGTGGGACTGAACCCTACCCAGTAACACTGGGACAGAACCCTAAACTATACCACTGTGGGATAGAACCCTATCCAGTACTACTGTGGGACATAACCCTACCCAATACTGCTGTGGGACAGAACCTTACACATTAACATTGGGATAGAACCTAACACAGTACCGCTGTGGGACAGAACCCTACCCAGCACCGCTGTGGGACAGAGCCATACCCTCTAACACTGGGACAGAACCCTACCCAGTACCACTGTGGGACAGAGCTCCACCCAGTAACACTGGGACAGAACCCTGCCCTGTAATACAGGGATAGAGCCCTACCCAGTACCGCTGTGGGACAGAATCCTACCCAACACTGCTGTGGGACAGAACCCTATCCAGTACTGCTGTGGGACAGAGCCCTACCTGGTAACACTGGGACAAAACCCTAACCAGTAACACTGGACAAAACCCTACCCAGAAACACTGGGACAGAACCATACCCAGTACAGCTGTGGGACAGAACCCTACCCAGTACCACTGTTGGACAGAACCCTACCCAATACTGCTGTGGGACAGAACCCTACCCAGTACCGCTGTGGGACAGAGGCTTACCCAGTAACACTGGGACAGAACCCTACCCAGTAACACTGGGACAGAACCCTACCAAGTAACACAGGGATTGAGCCCTACACTGTACCGCTGTGTGACAGAACCCTACCCAGTAATACTGGGACAGAGCCCTACCCAGTCCCGCTGTGGGACAGAGCCCTACCCAGTACAGCTGTGCGACAGAACCCTACCTAGTAACACTGGGACAGAACGCTACCCATTAGAGCTGTGGGACAGAGCCCTACACAGTAACACTGGGACAGAACCTACCCAGTACCGCTGTGGGACAGAACCCTACCCTCTAACACTGGGACAGAACCTTACACAGTACTGCTGGGGGACAGAGCCCTACACAGCAACACTGGGACAGAGCCCTACCCCGTACAACTGTGGGACAGAACCATACCCAGTAACACTGTGGGACAGAGCTCCAGCCAGTAACACTGGGACAGAACCCCACCCAGCAACTCTGGGACAGAGCCCTACCCAGTACGGCTGTGGGACAGAACCCTATCCAGTAACACTGGGATAGAACCCGATAATGTATGGCGGTGGGACTGAACCCTACCCAGTAACACTGGGACAGAACCCTAAACTATACCACTGTGGGATAGAACCCTATCCAGTACTACTGTGGGACATAACCCTACCCAATACTGCTGTGGGACAGAACCTTACACATTAACATTGGGATAGAACCTAACACAGTACCGCTGTGGGACAGAACCCTACCCAGCACCGCTGTGGGACAGAGCCATACCCTCTAACACTGGGACAGAACCCTACCCAGTACCACTGTGGGACAGAGCTCCACCCAGTAACACTGGGACAGAACCCTGCCCTGTAATACAGGGATAGAGCCCTACCCAGTACCGCTGTGGGACAGAATCCTACCCAACACTGCTGTGGGACAGAACCCTACCCAGTACTGCTGTGGGACAGAGCCCTACCTGGTAACACTGGGACAAAACCCTAACCAGTAACACTGGACAAAACCCTACCCAGAAACACTGGGACAGAACCATACCCAGTACAGCTGTGGGACAGAACCCTACCCAGTACCACTGTGGGACAGAACCCTACCCAATACTGCTGTGGGACAGAACCCTACCCAGTACAGCTGTGTGACAGAACCTACCCAGAAACACTGGGACAGAACCCTACCAAGTAACATTGGGACAGAAACCTACACAGTACTGTTGTGGGATAGAACCCTACCCAGTAGCACTGGGACAAAACCCTAAACAGTACCGCTGTGGGAAAAACCCTACCCAGTACCGCTGTGGGACAGAGGCTTACCCAGTAACACTGGGACAGAACCCTAACCAGTAACACTGGGACAGAACCCTACCAAGTAACACAGGGATCGAGCCCTACCCAGTCCCGCTGTGGGACAGAACCCTACCCAATACTGCTGTGGGACAGACCCCTACCCAGTACCGCTGTGGGACAGACCCCTACCCAGTCCCGCTGTGGGACAGAACCCTACCCAATACTGCTGTGGGACAGACCCCTACCCAGTACCGCTGTGGGACAGAGCCCTACCCAGTACAGCTGTGGGACAGAACCCTACCCAGTAACACTGGGACAGAACCCTTCACAGCACAGCTGTGGGACAGAACCTTACACAATACTGCTGGGTGACAGAGCCCTACACAGCAACTCGGGGACAGAGCCCTACCCAGTACTGTTGTGGGACAGAACCCTACCCAGTAGCACTGGGACTGAACCCTGAACAGTACAGCTGTGGGACAGAACCCTATGCAGTACCGCTGTGGGACAGAGACATTCCCTATAACACTGGGACAGAACCTTACACAGTACTGCCTGGAGACAGAGCCCTACACAGTAACAATGGGACAGAACCTACCCAGTACCGCTTTGGGACAGAACCCTACCCTGTAACACTGGGACAGAACCCTACCAAGTAACATTGGGACAGAAACCTACACAGTACTGTTGTGGGATAGAACCCTACCCTGTAGCACTGGGACAAAACCCTAAACAGTACCGCTGTGGGACAAAACCCTACCCAGTACCGCTGTCGGACAGAGGCTTACCCAGTAACACTGGGACAGAACCCTACCAAGTAACACAGGGATCGAGCCCTACCCAGTCCGGCTGTGGGACAGACCCCTACCCAGTCCCGCTGTGGGACAGAACCCTACCCAATACTGCTGTGGGACAGACCCCTACCCAGTACCGCTGTGGGACAGAGCCCTACTCAGTACCGCTTTGGGACAGAACCCTACCCTGTAACACTGGGACAGAACCTTACACAGTACTGCTGGGGGACAGAGCCCTACACAGCAACACTGGGACAGAGCCGTACCCCGTACCACTGTGGGACAGAACCATACCCAGTAACACTGTGGGACAGAGCTCCAGCCAGTAACACTGGGACAGAACCCTACCCAGTAACACTGGGACAGAGCCCTACCCAGTACCGCTGTGGGACATAACAATACCCAATACTGCTGTGGGACAGAGACATTCCCTATAACACTGGGACAGAACCTTACACAGTACTGCCTGGAGACAGAGCCCTGTACAGTAACAATGGGACAGAACCTACCCAGTACCGCTTTGGGACAGAACCCTACCCTGTAACACTGGGACAGTACCTTACACAGTACTGCTGGGGGACATGCCCTACACAGCAACACTGGGACAGAGCCGTACCCCGTACCACTGTGGGACAGAACCATACCCAGTAACACTGTGGGACAGAGCTCCAGCCAGTAACACTGGGACAGAACCCTACCCAGTAACACTGGGACAGAACCCTACCCAGTACTGCTGTGGGACAGAACCCTACCCAGTACTGCTGTGGGACAGAACCCTACCCAGTAAAACTGGGACAGAACCCTACCCAGTACCGCTGTGGGACAGAACTCTACCCAGCACCGCTGTGGGACAGAGCCCTACCCAGTACAGCTGTGGGACAGAGCCCTACCCGGTAACACTGGGACAAAACCCTAACCAGTAACACTGGACAAAACCCTACCCAGAAACACTGGGACAGAACCCTACCCAGTACAGCTGTGGGACAGAACCCTACCCAATACTGCTGTGGGACAGAGCCCTACCCAGTAACACTGGGACAGAACCCTACCCAGTACCGCTGTGGGACAGAACCCTACCCAGCACCGCTGTGGGACATAACCCTACCCAATACTGCTGTGGAACAGAGACCTACCCAGTAACACTGGGACAGAGCCCTACCCAGTACTGCTGTGGGACAGACCCCTACCCAGTACCGCTGTGGGACAGAGCCCTACCCAGTAACAATGGGACAGTACCCTACCCAGTAACACTGGGACAGAAACCTACACAGTACTGCTGTGGGACAGAACCCTACACAGTTGCACTGGGACAGATCCCTACCCAGTACCACTGTGGGACAGAACCTTGCCCATTAACAATGGGACAGAACCCTACCCAGTACGGCTGTGAGACAGAACCCTACCCAGTAATGCCGTGGGACAGAACCCTACCCAGTAAAACTGGGACAGAACCCTACCCAGTACTGCCGTGGGACTGAACCTTACCCATTAACATTGGGACAGAACCCTACCCAGTACTGCTGTGGGACAGAGCCCTACACAGCAACACTGGGACAGAGCCCTACACTGTACCACTGTGGGACAGAACCATACCCAGTAACACTGTGGGACAGAGCTCCAGCCAGTAACACTGGGACAGAACGCCACCTAGCAACTCTGGGACAGAGCCCTACCCAGTACGGCTGTGGGACAGAACCCTATCCAGTAACACTGGGATAGAACCCGATAATGTATGGCGGTGGGACTGAACCCTACCCAGTAACACTGGGACAGAACCCTAAACTATACCACTGTGGGATAGAACCCTATCCAGTACTACTGTGGGACATAACCCTACCCAATACTGCTGTGGGACAGAACCTTACACATTAACATTGGGATAGAACCTAACACAGTACCGCTGTGGGACAGAACCCTACCCAGCACCGCTGTGGGACAGAGCCATACCCTCTAACACTGGGACAGAACCCTACCCAGTACCACTGTGGGACAGAGCTCCACCCAGTAACACTGGGACAGAACCCTGCCCTGTAATACAGGGATAGAGCCCTACCCAGTACCGCTGTGGGACAGAATCCTACCCAATACTGCTGTGGGACAGAACCCTATCCAGTACTGCTGTGGGACAGAGCCCTACCTGGTAACACTGGGACAAAACCCTAACCAGTAACACTGGACAAAACCCTACCCAGAAACACTGGGACAGAACCATACCCAGTACAGCTGTGGGACAGAACCCTACCCAGTACCACTGTGGGACAGAACCCTACCCAATACTGCTGTGGGACAGAACCCTACCCAGTACAGCTGTGTGACAGAACCTACCCAGAAACACTGGGACAGAACCCTAACCAGTAACACTGGGACAGAACCCTACCAAGTAACACAGGGATCGAGCCCTACCCAGTCCCGCTGTGGGACAGAACCCTACCCAATACTGCTGTGGGACAGACCCCTACCCAGTACCGCTGTGGGACAGACCCCTACCCAGTCCCGCTGTGGGACAGAGCCCTACCCAGCACAGCTGTGGGACAGAACCCTACCCAGTAACACTGGGACAGAACCCTTCCCAGCACAGCTGTGGGACAGAACCTTACACAATACTGCTGGGTGACAGAGCCCTACACAGCAACTCGGGGACAGAGCCCTACCCGGTACTGTTGTGGGACAGAACCCTACCCAGTAGCACTGGGACAGAACCCTGAACAGTACAGCTGTGGGACTGAACCCTATGCAGTACCGCTGTGGGACAGAGACATTCCCTATAACACTGGGACAGAACCTCACACAGTACTGCCTGGAGACAGAGCCCTACACAGTAACAATGGGACAGAACCTACCCAGTACCGCTTTGGGACAGAACCCTACCCTGTAACACTGGAACAGAACCTTACACAGTACTGCTGGGGGACAGAGCCCTATACAGCAACACTGGGACAGAACCGTACCCCGTACCACTGTGGGACAGAACCATACCCAGTAACACTGTGGGACAGAGCTCCAGCCAGTAACACTGGGACAGAACCCTACCCTGTAACACTGGGACAGAGCCCTACCCAGTACCGCTGTGGGACAGAGACATTCCCTATAACACTGGGACAGAACCTTACACAGTACTGCCTGGAGACAGAGCCCTGCACAGTAACAATGGGACAGAACCTACCCAGTACCGCTGTGGGACAGAACCCTACCCAGTAACACTGGGACAGAACCCTACCCAGTCCCTCTGTAGGACAGTACCCTACCCAGTAACACTGGGACAGAAACCTACACAGTACTGCTGTGGGACAGAACCCTACACAGTTGCACTGGGACAGATCCCTACCCAGTACCACTGTGGGACAGAACCTTGCGCATTAACAATGGGACAGAACCCTACCCAGTACGGCTGTGAGACAGAACCCTACCCAGTAATGCCATGGGACAGAACCCTACCCAGTAAAACTGGGACAGAACCCTACCCAGTACTGCCGTGGGACTGAACCTTACCCATTAACATTGGGACAGAACCCTACCCAGTACTGCTGTGGGACAGAGCCCTACACAGTAAGACTGGGACAGAACCTTATCCATTAACATTGGGACAGTACCCTACCCAGTACCGCTGTGAGACAGAGCCGTACCCAGTAACACTGTGGGATGGAGCCCTAACAAGTAACAATGGGACAGAACCCTACCCAGTACCGCTGTGGGACAGAGCCCTACCCAGTAACGCTGGACAGAACCCTCCCCAGTACAGCTGTGGGACAGAACCATTCGAAGTAACACTGGGACAGAACCCAACCCAGTACCACTGTGGGACAGAACCTTACCCATTAACATTGGGACTGAACCCTACACAGTAGCACTGGGATAGAACCATAGCCAGTACTGCTGTGGGACAGAGCCCTACCCAGTAACACTGGGACAGAACCCTACCCAGTACCTCTGTAGGACAGTACCCTACCCAGTAACACTGGGACAGAAACCTACACAGTACTGCTGTGGGACAGAACCCTACACAGTTGCACTGGGACAGATCCCTACCCAGTACCGCTGTGGGACGGAACCTTTCCCAGTACTGCTGTTGGACAGAACCCTACTCAGTTGCACTGCGATAGAACCCGACACAGTATGGCGGTGGGACAGGACCCTACCCAGTAACACTGGGACAGACCCCAACCCAGTACCACTGTGGGACAGAACACTACCCAGTACCGCAGTGGGACGAGCCCTACCCAATACTGCTGTGGGACAGAGCCGTACCCTGTAACACTGGGACAGAACCCTACCCTGTATTGCTGTGTGACAGAACATTACCTATCAACATTCGGACAGAACCCTACACAGTACCGCCGTGGGATAGAGCTCTACCCAGTAACACTGGGACAGAACCCTACCCAATACATCTGTGAGACAGATCCCTACCCAGTAAAACTGGGACAGAACCCTACCCAGTACTGCCGTGGGACGGAACCTTACCCATTAACATTGGGACAGAACCCTACCCAGTACTGCTGTGAGACAGAGCACTACACAGTAAGACTGGGACAGAACCTTACCCATTAACATTGGGACAGAACCCTACCCAGTACCGCTGTTGGACAGAGCCCTAACCAGTAACACTGTGGGACAGAGCCCTAACAAGTAACAATGGGACAGAACCCTACCCAGTACCTCTGTGGGACAGGACCCTACCCTGTAACACTGGGACAGAAACTTACACAGTACTGCAGGGGGACAGAGCCCTACACAGTAACACTGGGACAGAACCCAACCCAGTACTACTGTGGGACAGAACCTTACCCATTAACATTGGGACTGAACCCTACACAGTAGCACTGGGACAGAACCCTACCCGGTACTGCTGTGGGACAGAGCCCTACCTAGTAACGCTGGACAGAACCCTCCCCAGTACAGCTGTGGGACAGAACTCTTCCCAGTCACACTGGGATAGAACCCTACCCAGTACCTCTGTGGGACAGGACCCTACCCTGTAACACTGGGACAGAACCTTACACAGTACTGCTGGGGGACAGAGCCCTACACAGTAACACTGGGACAGAACCCAACCCAGTACCGCAGTGGGACGAGCCCTACCCAATACTGCTGTGGGACAGAGCCGTACCCTGTAACACTGGGACAGAACCCTACCCTGTATTGCTGTGTGACAGAACATTACCTATCAACATTCGGACAGAACCCTACACAGTACCGCCGTGGGATAGAGCTCTACCCAGTAACACTGGGACAGAACCCTACCCAATACATCTGTGAGACAGATCCCTACCCAGTAAAACTGGGACAGAACCCTACCCAGTACTGCCGTGGGACGGAACCTTACCCATTAACATTGGGACAGAACCCTACCCAGTACTGCTGTGGGACAGAGCCCTACACAGTAAGACTGGGACAGAACCTTACCCATTAACATTGGGACAGAACCCTACCCAGTACCGCTGTCGGACAGAGCCCTAACCAGTAACACTGTGGGACAGAGCCCTAACAAGTAACAATGGGACAGAACCCTACCCAGTACCTCTGTGGGACAGGACCCTACCCTGTAACACTGGGACAGAAACTTACACAGTACTGCAGGGGGACAGAGCCCTACACAGTAACACTGGGACAGAACCCAACCCAGTACTACTGTGGGACAGAACCTTACCCATTAACATTGGGACTGAACCCTACACAGTAGCACTGGGACAGAACCCTACCCGGTACTGCTGTGGGACAGAGCCCTACCTAGTAACGCTGGACAGAACCCTCCCCAGTACAGCTGTGGGACAGAACTCTTCCCAGTCACACTGGGATAGAACCCTACCCAGTACCTCTGTGGGACAGGACCCTACCCTGTAACACTGGGACAGAACCTTACACAGTACTGCTGGGGGACAGAGCCCTACACAGTAACACTGGGACAGAACCCAACCCAGTACTGCTGTGGGACAGAACCTTACCCATTAACATTGAGATAGAACACTACCCAGTACCGCTGTGGGACAGAACTCTACCCAGTACCGCTGTGGGACAGAGCCCTACCCAGTAACGCTGGGACAGAACCCTACCCAATATATCTGTGAGACAGAACCCTACCCAGTAATGCCGTGGGACAGAACCCTACCCAGTACTGCCGTGGAACTGAACCTTACCCATTAACATTGGGACAGAACCCTACCCAGTACTGCTGTGGGACAGAGCCCTACCCAGTAACGTTGGACAGAACCCTCCCCAATACAGCTGTGAGACAGAACTCCTCCCAGTAACACTGGGACAGACCCTACCCAGTACCGCTGTGGTACAGCGAACTACCCAGTAACACTGGGAAAGAACCCTACCCAGTACCTCTGTAGGACAGTACCCTACCCAGTAACACTGGGACAGAACCCTACACAGTTGCACTAGTACAGATCCCTACCCAGTACCACTGTGGGACAGAACCCTTCCCAGTAACGCCGTGGGACAGAACCCTACCCAGTACTGCTGTGGGACAGAACCATACCCAGTAGCACTGGGATAGAACCCGACACAGTATAGCGGTGGGACAGAACCCTACCCAGTAACACTGGGACAGAACCCAACCCAGTCCCGTTGTGGGACAGAACCCTACCCAGTACTGCTGTGGGACAGAACCCTACACAGTACCGCAGTGGGACAGAACCTTACCCAGTAACACTGGGACAGAACCCTACCCAGTACCTCTGTGGGAAAGTATCCTTTCCAGTAACACTGGGACAGAAACCTACACAGTACTGCTGTGGGACAGAACCTTACCCAGTTACACTGGGACAGAACCCTACCCAGTAACACTGGAACTGAACCATACCCAGTACAGCTGTGGGACAGAACCCTTCCCAGTACAGCTGTGGGTCAGAACCCTACCCGGGTACTGCTGTGGGACAGAACCATACCCAGTAGCACTGGGATAGAACCCGACACAGTATAGCGGTGGGACAGAACCCTACCCAGTAACACTGGGACAGAACCCAACGCAGTACCACTGTGGGACAGAACGCAACCCAGTACTGCTGTGGGACAGAACCCTACACCGTACCGCTGTGGGACAGAGCCCTACCCAGTAACACTGGGACAGAACCCTACCAGGTAGCTCCGTAGGATAGTACCCTACCCAGTAACACTGGGACAGAAACCTACACAGTACTGCTGTGGGACAGAACCCTACACAGTTGCACTGGGACAGATCCCTACCCAATACCACTGTGGGACAGAACCCTTCGCAGTACTGCTGTGGGACAGAACCATACCCAGTAGCACTGGCATAGAACCCGACACAGTATAGCGGTGGGACAGAACCCTACCCAGTAACACTGGAACTGAACCCTACCCAGTACAGCTGTGGGACAGAACCCTTCCCAGTAACACTGGGACAGAACCCAACCCAGTACTACTGTGGGACAGAACCTTACCCATTAACATTGGGACTGAACCCTACACAGTAGCACTGGGACAGAACCCTACGCAGTACCGCTGTGGGACAGAGCCCTACCCAGTAACGCTGGACAGAACCCTCCCCAGTACAGCTGTGGGACAGAACTCTTCCCAGTCACACTGGGACAGAACTCTACCCAGTACCTCTGTGGGACAGGACCCTATCCTGTAACACTGGGACAGAACCTTACACAGTACTGCTGGGGGACAGAGCCCTACCCAGTAACACTGGGACAGACCCCTACCCAATACATCTGTGAGACAGAACCCTACCCAGTAATGCCGTGGGACAGAACCCTACCCAGTAAAACTGGGACAGAACCCTACCCAGTACTGCCGTGGGACTGAACCTTACCCATTAACATTGGGACAGAACCCTACCCAGTACTGCTGTGGGACAGAGCCCTACACAGTAAGACTGGGACAGAACCTTATCCATTAACATTGGGACAGTACCCTACCCAGTACCGCTGTGGGACAGAGCACTATCCAGTAACACTGTGGGACGGAGCCCTAACAAGTAACAATGGGAAAGAACCCTACGCAGTACCACGGTTGGACAGAGCCCCACCCAGTAATGCTGGACAGAACCCTCCCCAGTCCAGCTGTGGGACAGAACACTTCCAAGTAACACTGGGACAGAAACCAACCCAGTACCACTGTGGGACAGAACCTTACCCATTAACATTGGGACTGAACCCTACACAGTAGCACTGGGACAGAACCCTACCCAGTACCGCTGTGGGACAGAACTCCTCCCAGTAACACTGGGACAGAACCCTACCCAGTACCGCTGTGGGACCGAGCCCTACCCAGTAACACTGGGACAGAACCCTACCAGGTACCTCCGTAACACAGTACCCTACCCAGTAACACTGGGAAAGAAACCTACACAGTACTGCTGTGGGACAGAACCCTACATAGTTGCACTGGGACAGATCCCGACCCAGTACCACTGTGGGACAGAACCCTTCCCAGTACTGCTGTGGGACAGAACCATACCCAGTAGCACTGGGATAGAACCCGACACAGTATAGCGGTGGGACAGAACCCTACCCAGTAACACTGGAACTGAACCCTACCCAGTACAGCTGTGGGACAGAACACTTCCCAGTACAGCTGTGGGTCAGAACCCTACCCAGTACTGCTTTGGGATAGAACCCGACACAGTATAGCGGTGGGACAGAACCCTACCCAGTAACACTGGGACAGAACCCAACGCAGTACCACTGTGGGACAGAACGCAACCCAGTACTGCTGTGGGACAGAACCTTACCCGTTAACATTGGGACTGAACCCTACACAGTAGCACTGGGACAGAACCCTACCCAGTACTGCTGTGGGACAGAACTCCTCCCAGTAACACTGGGACAGAACCCTACCCAGTACCGCTGTGGGACCGAGCCCTACCCAATAACACTGGGACAGAACCCTACCAGGTACCTCCGTAGGACAGTACCCTACCCAGTAAAACTGGGACAGAAACCTACACAGTACTGCTGTGGGACAGAACCCTACATAGTTGCACTGGGACAGATCCCGACCCAGTACCACTGTGGGACAGAACCCTTCGCAGTACTGCTGTGGGACAGAACCATACCCAGTAGCACTGGGATAGAACCCGACACAGTATAGCGGTGGGACAGAACCCTACCCAGTAACACTGGAACTGAACCCTACCCAGTACAGCTGTGGGACAGAACACTTCCCAGTACAGCTGTGGGTCAGAACCCTACCCAGTACTGCTTTGGGACAGAACCATACCCAGTCGCACTGGGATAGATCCCGATACAGTATAGCGGTGGGACAGAACCCTACCCAGTAACACTGGGACAGAACCCAACGCAGTACCACTGTGGGACAGAACGCTACCCAGTACTGCTGTGGGACAGAACCCTACCCTGTAACACTGGGACAGAACCTTACACAGTACTGCTCGGGGACAGAGCCCTACACAGTAACACTGGTACAGAACCCAACCCTGTACCGCTGTGGGACAGAACTCTACCCAGTACCGCTGTGGGACAGAGCCCTACCCAGTAACACTGGGACAGAACTCTACCCAATATATCTGTGAGACAGAACCCTACCCAGTACTGCCGTGGGACTGAACCTTACCCATTAACATTGGGACAGAACCCTACCCAGTACTGCTGTGGGACAGAGCACTAACCAGTAACACTGTGGGACGGAGCCCTAACAAGTGACAATGGGACAGAACCCTACGCAGTACCACTGTTGGACAAAGCCCCACCCAGAAATGCTGGACAGAACCCTCCCCAGTACAGCTGTGGGACAGAACCCTTCCCAGTAACACTGGGACAGAACCCAACCCAGTACCACTGTGGGACAGAACCTTACCCATTAACATTGGGACTGAACCCTACACAGTAGCACTGGGACAGAACCCTACACAGTACCGCTGTGGGACAGAGCCCTACCCAGTAACGCTGGACAGAACCCTCCCCAGTACAGCTCTGGGACAGAACTCCTCCCAGTAACACTGGGACAGAACACTACCCAGTACCGCTGTGGGACAGACCCTACCCAGTACCGCTGTGGGACAGAGCCCTACCAGGTACCACTGTAGGACAGTACCCTACCCAGTAACACTGGGACAGACACCTACACAGTCCTGCTGTGGGACAGAACCCTACACAGTTGCACTGGGAGAGATCCCTACCCAGTACCACTGTGGGACAGAACCCTTCCCAGTACTGCTGTGGGACAGAACCATACCCAGTAGCACTGGGATAGAACCCGACACAGTATAGCGGTGGGACAGAACCCTACCCAGTAACACTGGAACTGAACCCTACCCAGTACAGCTGTGGGACAGAACACTTCCCAGTACAGCTGTGGGTCAGAACCCTACCCAGTACTGCTTTGGGACAGAACCATACCCAGTCGCACTGGGATAGATCCCGATACAGTATAGCGGTGGGACAGAACCCTACCCAGTAACACTGGGACAGAACCCAACGCAGTACCACTGTGGGACAGAACGCTACCCAGTACTGCTGTGGGACAGAACCCTACCCTGTAACACTGGGACAGAACCTTACACAGTACTGCTCGGGGACAGAGCCCTACACAGTAACACTGGTACAGAACCCAACCCTGTACCGCTGTGGGACAGAGCCCTACCCAGTAACACTGGGACAGAACTCTACCCAATATATCTGTGAGACAGAACCCTACCCAGTACTGCCGTGGGACTGAACCTTACCCATTAACATTGGGACAGAACCCTACCCAGTACTGCTGTGGGACAGAGCACTAACCAGTAACACTGTGGGACGGAGCCCTAACAAGTGACAATGGGACAGAACCCTACGCAGTACCACTGTTGGACAAAGCCCCACCCAGAAATGCTGGACAGAACCCTCCCCAGTACAGCTGTGGGACAGAACCCTTCCCAGTAACACTGGGACAGAACCCAACCCAGTACCACTGTGGGACAGAACCTTACCCATTAACATTGGGACTGAACCCTACACAGTAGCACTGGGACAGAACCCTACACAGTACCGCTGTGGGACAGAGCCCTACCCAGTAACGCTGGACAGAACCCTCCCCAGTACAGCTCTGGGACAGAACTCCTCCCAGTAACACTGGGACAGAACACTACCCAGTACCGCTGTGGGACAGACCCTACCCAGTACCGCTGTGGGACAGAGCCCTACCAGGTACCTCTGTAGGACAGTACCCTACCCAGTAACACTGGGACAGACACCTACACAGTCCTGCTGTGGGACAGAACCCTACACAGTTGCACTGGGAGAGATCCCTACCCAGTACCACTGTGGGACAGAACCCTTACCAGTACTGCTGTGGGACAGAACCATACCCAGTAGTACTGGGATAGAACCTGACACAGTATAGCGGTGGGACAGAACCCTATCCAGTAACACTGGGACAGAACCCATCCCAGTACCGCTGTGGGACAGAACCCTACCCAGTATGGCTGTGGGACAGAACCCTACACAGTACCGCAGTGGGACAGAACCCTACCCAGTAACACTGGGACAGAACCCTACCCAGTACCTCTGTGGGAAAGTACCCTTTCCAGTAACACTGGGACAGAAATCTACACAGTACTGCTGTGGGACAGAACCTTACCCAGTTACACTGGGACAGAACCCTACCCAGTAACACTGGAACTGAACCCGACCCAGTACAGCTGTGGGACAGAACACTTCCCAGTACAGCTGTGGGTCAGAACCCTACCCAGTACTGCTGTGGGACAGAACCATACCCAGTAGCACTGGGATAGAACCCGACACAGTAGAGCGGTGGGACAGAACCCTACCCAGTAACACTGGGACAGAACCCAACGCAGTACCACTGTGGAACAGAACGCAACCCAGTACTGCTGTGGGACAGAACCCTACACAGTAACACTGAGACAGAACCCTACCTAGTACCGCTGTGGGACAGAGCCCTACCCAGTAACACTGAGACAGAGCCCTACCCAGTACCGCTGTGGAACAGAGCCCTACCCAGTAACACTGGGACAGAACCCAACCCAGTACCACTGTGGGACAGAACACTACCCAGTACCACTGTGGGACGAGCCCTACCCAATACTGCTGTGGGACAGAGCCGTACCCTGTAACACTGGGACAGAACCCTACCCTGTATTGCTGTGTGACAGAACATTACCTATCAACATTCGGACAGAACCCTACACAGTACCGCCGTGGGACAGAGCTCTACCCAGTAAAACTGGGACAGAACCGTACCCAGTACTGCCGTGGGACAGAACCTTACCCATTAACATTGGGACAGAACCCTACCCAGTACCGCTGTCGGACAGAGCCCTAACCAGTAACACTGTGGGTTGGAGCCCTAACAAGTAACAATGGGACAGAACCCTACGCAGTACCGCTGTGGGACAGAGCCCTACCCAGTATCGCTGGACAGAATCCTCCCCAGTACAGCTGTGGGACAGAACCCTTCCCAGTAACACTGGGACAGAACCCAACCCAGTACTACTGTGGGACAGAACCTTACCCATTAACATTGGGACTGAACCCTACACAGTAGCACTGGGACAGAACCCTACCCAGTACTGCTGTGGGACAGAGCCCTACCCAGTAACGCTGGACAGAACCCTCCCCAGTACAGCTGTGGGACAGAACTCTTCCCAGTCACACTGGGACAGAACCCTACCCAGTACCTCTGTGGGACAGGACCCTACCCTGTAACACTGGGACAGAACCTTACACAGTACTGCTCGGGGACAGAGCCCTACACAGTAACACTGGGACAGAACCCAACCCTGTACCGCTGTGGGACAGAACTCTACCCAGTACCGCTGTGGGACAGAGCCCTACCCAGTAACACGGGGACAGAACCCTACCCAATATATCTGTGAGACAGAACCCTACCCAGTACTGCCGTGGGACTGAACCTTACCCATTAACATTGGGACAGATCCCTACCCAGTACTGCTGTGGGACAGAGCACTAACCAGTAACACTGTGGGACGGAGCGCTAACAAGTGACAATGGGACAGAACCCTACGCAGTACCACTGTTGGACAAAGCCCCACCCAGAAATGCTGGACAGAACCCAACCCAGTACCACTGTGGGACAGAACCTTACCCATTAACATTGGGACTGAACCCTACACAGTAGCACTGGGACAGAACCCTACACAGTACCGCTGTGGGACAGAGCCCTACCCAGTAACACTGGACAGAACTCTCCCCAGTACAGCTGTGGGACAGAACTCCTCCCAGTAACACTGGGACAGAACCCAACCCAGTACCGCTGTGGGACAGACCCTACCCAGTACCGCTGTGGGACAGAGCCCTGCCAGGTACCTCTGTAGGACAGTACCCTACCCAGTAACACTGGGACAGACACCTACACAGTACTGCTGTGGGACAGAACCCTATCCAGTAACACTGGGACAGAACCCAACCCTGTACCGCTGTGGGACAGAACTCTACCCAGTACCGCTGTGGGACAGAGTCCTACCCAGTAACACTGGGACAGAACCCTACCCAATATATCTGTGAGACAGAACCCTACCCAGTACTGCCGTGGGACTGAACCTTACCCATTAACATTGGGACAGAACCCTACCCAGTACTGCTGTGGGACAGAGCACTAACCAGTAACACTGTGGGACGGAGCCCTAACAAGTGACAATGGGACAGAACCCTACGCAGTACCACTGTTGGACAAAGCCCCACCAAGAAATGCTGGACAGAACCCTACCCAGTACCGCTGTGGGACAGAACTCCTCCCAGTAACACTGGGACAGAACCCTACCCAGTACCGCTGTGGGACCGAGCCCTACCCAGTAACACTGGGACAGAACCCTACCAGGTACCTCCGTAGGACAGTACCCTACCCAGTAACACTGGGACAGAAACCTACACAGTACTGCTGTGGGACAGAACCCTACATAGTTGCACTGGGACAGATCCCGACCCAGTAGCACTGTGGGACAGAACCCTTCGCAGTACTGCTGTGGGACAGAACCATACCCAGTAGCACTGGGATAGAACCCGACACAGTATAGCGGTGGGACAGAACCCTACCCAGTAACACTGGAACTGAACAATACCCAGTACAGCTGTGGGACAGAACACTTCCCAGTACAGCTGTGGGTCAGAACCCTACCCAGTACTGCTTTGGGATAGAACCCGTCACAGTATAGCGGTGGGACAGAACCCTACCCAGTAACACTGGGACAGAACCCAACGCAGTACCACTGTGGGACAGAACGCAACCCAGTACTGCTGTGGGACAGAACCTTACCCGTTAACATTGGGACTGAACCCTACACAGTAGCACTGGGACAGAACCCTACCCAGTACCGCTGTGGGTCAGAACTCCTCCCAGTAACACTGGGACAGAACCCTACCCAGTACCGCTGTGGGACCGAGCCCTACCCAGTAACACTGGGACAGAACCCTACCAGGTACCTCCGTAGGACAGTACCCTACCCAGTAACACTGGGACAGAAACCTACACAGTACTGCTGTGGGACAGAACCCTACATAGTTGCACTGGGACAGATCCCGACCCAGTACCACTGTGGGACAGAACCCTTCGCAGTACTGCTGTGGGACAGAACCATACCCAGTAGCACTGGGATAGAACCCGACACAGTATAGCGGTGGGACAGAACCCTACCCAGTAACACTGGGACAGAACCCTACCCAGTACAGCTGTGGGACAGAACACTTCCCAGTACAGCTGTGGGTCAGAACCCTACCCAGTACTGCTTTGGGATAGAACCCGACACAGTATAGCGGTGGGACAGAACCCTACCCAGTAACACTGGAACTGAACCCTACCTACCCAGTACCTCTGTGGGACAGGACCCTACCCTGTAACACTGGGACAGAACCTTACACAGTACTGCTCGGGGACAGAGCCCTACACAGTAACACTGGGACAGAACCCAACCCTGTACCGCTGTGGGACAGAACTCTACCCAGTACCGCTGTGGGACAGAGCCCTACCCAGTAACACTGGGACAGAACCCTACCCAATATATCTGTGAGACAGAACCCTACCCAGTACTGCCGTGGGACTGAACCTTACCCATTAACATTGGGACAGAACCCTACCCAGTACTGCTGTGGGACAGAGCACTAACCAGTAACACTGTGGGACGGAGCCCTAACAAGTGACAATGGGACAGAACGCTACGCAGTACCACTGTTGGACAAAGCCCCACCCAGAAATGCTGGACAGAACCCTCCCCAGTACAGCTGTGGGACAGAACCCTTCCCAGTAACACTGGGACAGAACCCAACCCAGTACCACTGTGGGACAGAACCTTACCCATTAACATTGGGACTGAACCCTACACAGTAGCACTGGGACAGAACCCTACACAGTACCGCTGTGGGACAGAGCCCTACCCAGTAACGCTGGACAGAACCCTCCCCAGTACAGCTGTGGGACAGAACTCCTCCCAGTAACACTGGGACAGAACACTACCCAGTACCGCTGTGGGACAGACCCTACCCAGTACCGCTGTGGGACAGAGCCCTACCAGGTACCTCTGTAGGACAGTACCCTACCCAGTAACACTGGGACAGACACCTACACTGTCCTGCTGTGGGACAGAACCCTACACAGTTGCACTGGGAGAGATCCCTACCCAGTACCACTGTGGGACAGAACCCTTACCAGTACTGCTGTGGGACAGAACCATACCCAGTAGCACTGGGATAGAACCTGACACAGTATAGTGGTGGGACAGAACCCTATCCAGTAACACTGGGACAGAACCCATCCCAGTACCGCTGTGGGACAGAACCCTACCCAGTACTGCTGTGGGACAGAACCCTACACAGTACCGCAGTGGGACAGAACCCTACCCAGTAACACTGGGACAGAACCCTACCCAGTACCTCTGTGGGAAAGTACCCTTTCCAGTAACACTGGGACAGAAATCTACACAGTACTGCTGTGGGACAGAACCTTACCCAGTTACACTGGGACAGAACCCTACCCAGTAACACTGGAACTGAACCCGACCCAGTACAGCTGTGGGACAGAACACTTCCCAGTACAGCTGTGGGTCAGAACCCTACCCAGTACTGCTGTGGGACAGAACCATACCCAGTAGCACTGGGATAGAACCCGACACAGTAGAGCGGTGGGACAGAACCCTACCCAGTAACACTGGGACAGAACCCAACGCAGTACCACTGTGGAACAGAACGCAACCCAGTACTGCTGTGGGACAGAACCCTACACAGTAACACTGAGACAGAACCCTACCTAGTACCGCTGTGGGACAGAGCCCTACCCAGTAACACTGAGACAGAGCCCTACCCAGTACCGCTGTGGAACAGAGCCCTACCCAGTAACACTGGGACAGAACCCAACCCAGTACCACTGTGGGACAGAACACTACCCAGTACCGCTGTGGGACGAGCCCTACCCAATACTGCTGTGGGACAGAGCCGTACCCTGTAACACTGGGACAGAACCCTACTCTGTATTGCTGTGTGACAGAACATTACCTATCAACATTCGGACAGAACCCTACACAGTACCGCCGTGGGACAGAGCTCTACCCAGTAAAACTGGGACAGAACCGTACCCAGTACTGCCGTGGGACAGAACCTTACCCATTAACATTGGGACAGAACCCTACCCAGTACCGCTGTCGGACAGAGCCCTAACCAGTAACACTGTGGGACAGAGCCCTAACAAGTAACAATGGGACAGAACCCTACGCAGTACCGCTGTGGGACAGAGCCCTACCCAGTAACGCTGGACAGAACCCTCCCCAGTACAGCTGTGGGACAGAACCCTTCCCAGTAACACTGGGACAGAACCCAACCCAGTACTAGTGTGGGACAGAACCTTACCCATTAACATTGGGACTGAACCCTACACAGTAGCACTGGGACAGAACCCTACCCAGTACTGCTGTGGGACAGAGCCCTACCCAGTAACGCTGGACAGAACCCTCCCCAGTACAGCTGTGGGACAGAACTCTTCCCAGTCACACTGGGACAGAACCCTACCCAGTACCTCTGTGGGACAGGACCCTACCCTGTAACACTGGGACAGAACCTTACACAGTACTGCTCGGGGACAGAGCCCTACACAGTAACACTGGGACAGAACCCAACCCTGTACCGCTGTGGGACAGAACTCTACCCAGTACCGCTGTGGGACAGAGCCCTACCCAGTAACACTGGGACAGAACCCTACCCAATATATCTGTGAGACAGAACCCTACCCAGTACTGCCGTGGGACTGAACCTTACCCATTAACATTGGGACAGAACCCTACCCAGTACTGCTGTGGGACAGAGCCCTACACAGTAAGACTGGGACAGAACCTTACCCATTAACATTGAGACAGAACCCTACTTAATACCACTGTGGGACAGAGCACTAACCAGTAACACTGTGGGATGGAGCCCTAACAAGTAACAATGGGACAGAACCCTATGCAGTACTGCTGTGGGACAGAGCCATACCCAGTAACGCTGGACAGAACCCTCCCCAGTACAGCTGTGGGACAGAACCCTTCCCAGTACCACTGTGGGACAGAACCTTACCCATTCACATTGGGACTGAACCCTACCCTGTAACACTGGGACAGAACCTTACACAGTACTGCTGGGGGACAGAGCCCTAGCCAGTACCGCTGTGGGACAGAACCCTACCCAACACTGCTGTGGGACAGAACCCTACCCAGTCTGCTGTGGGACAGAACCCTACACAGTACCGCAGTTGGACAGAACCCTACCCAGTAACACTGGGACAGATTCCAACCCAGTACCACTGTGGTACAAAACCCTATCCAGTACTGCTATGGGATAGAGCCCTACACAGTAACACTGGGACAGAACCCTACCCAGTACTGCTGTGGGAGAGAACCTGACACATTAACATTGGGACAGAACGCTACCCAATTATACCGGGACAGAACCCTACCCACTAACACTGGGACAGAACCCTACCCACTACTGCTGTGGGAAAGAACCCTACTCAGTAACATTGGGACAGAACCATACCCAGTACCTCTGTGGGACAGTACCCTACACAGTAACACTGGGACAGAAACCTGCACATTACTGCTGTGGGACAGAACCCCACCCAGTTGGACTGGGATAGAACCATACCCAGTAACTCTGGAACAGAACCAAACCCAGTACCACGATGGGACAGAGACTGGGACAGAACCTTATCCATTAACATTGGGACAGTACCCTACCCAGTACCGCTGTGGGACAGAGCACTATCCAGTAACACTGTGGGACGGAGCCCTAACAAGTAACAATGGGACAGAACCTTACGCAGTACCGCTGTGGGACAGAGCCCTACCCAGTAACGCTGGACAGAACCCTCCCCAGTCCAGCTGTGGGACAGAACCCTTCGCAGTAACACTGGGACAGAACCCAACTCAGTGCCACTGTGGGACAGAACCCTACCCAGTACCGCTGTGGGACAGAACCCTACCCAATACCGCTGTGGTACAGAATCCTACCCAGTAACACTGGGACAGAATCCAACCCAGTACCACTGTGGGACAAAACCTTAACCAGTACTGCTGCGGGATAGAGCCCTACCCAGTAACACTGGGACAGAACCCTACCCAATACTGCTCTGGGACAGAACCTTACCCATTAACATTGGGATAGAACCCTACCCAGTACCGCTGTGGGACAGAACCTTACCCAATAACACTAGGACAGAATCCAACCCAGTACCACTGTGGGACAGAACACTACCCAGTACTGCTGTGGGACAAAACCCTACCCAGTCTGCTGTGGGACAGAACCCTACACAGTACCGCAGTTGGACAGAACCCTACCCAGTAACACTGGGACAGAATCCAACCCAGTACCACTGTGCTACAAAACCTTATCCAGTACTGCTGTGGATAGAGCCCTACCCAGTAACACTGGGACAGAACCCTACCCAGTACCGCTGTGGGACAGAGCCCTACCCAGAAATACTGGAACAGAACCCAATCCAGCACCACTGTGGGACAGAACATTACCCATTAACATTGCGATAGAACCCTACCCAGTACGGCTGTGGGACAGAACCCTACCCAATACTGCTGTGGGACAGAGCCCTACCCAGTATTGCTGTGTGACAGAACATTACCTATCAACATTAGGACAGAACCCTACACAGTACCGCCGTGGGACAGAGCTCTACCCAGTAACATTGGGACAGAACCCGACCCAGTACCTCTATGAGACAGAACCCTACCCAGTACTGACGTGGGACAGAACCCTACCCAGTAACACTGGGACAGAGCCCTAACCACTACTGCTGTGGGACAGAGCCCTACTCAGTAACACTGGGACAGAAACCTACACAGTACTGCTGTGGGACAGATCCCTACCCCGTTGCACTGGGACAGAACCCTACCCAGTAACACTGGAACAGAATCCAGCCCAGTACCACTGTGGGACAGAGCCTTACCCATTATTTTTGGGACAGAACCCTAGCCAGTACAGCTGTGGGACAGAACCCTGCCCAATACTGCTGTTGGACAGAGCTCTACCCAGTAACCCTGGGACAGAACCCTACCCAGTACCTCTGTGAGACAGAACCTTACCGAGTACTGCCATGGCACAGAACCCTACCCAGTAACACTGGGAGAGAACCCTACCCACTACTGCTGAGGGACAGGGCCCTACTCAGTAACACTGGGACAGGACCCTACCCAGTAACACAGGAAGAGAATCCAACCCAGTACCACTGTGGGACAGAGCCTTACCCATTTTCATTGGGACAGAACCCTTCCCAGTACAGCTGTGGGACAGAACCTTTCTCATTAGTATTGGGGAGAATCCTACCCAGTGCCGCTGTGGGACAGAGCCCTACCCAGTAACACTGGGACAGAACCCTACCCAGTATCACTGTGGGACAGAACCCTACTCAATACTGCTGTGGGATAGATCCCTACACAGTAACACTGAGACAGAATCCAACTCAGTACCACTGTGGGAGAAAACCCTATCCAGTACTGCTGTGGGATAGAGCCCTACCCAGTAACACTGGGACAGAACCCTACCCAGTACCACTGTGGGACAGAACCTTACCCATTAACATTGGGATAGAACCCTACCCAGTACGGCTGTGGGACAGAACCCTACCCAATACTGCTGTGGGACAGAGCCCTACCCAGTATTGCTGTGTGACAGAACATTACCTATCAACATTAGGACAGAACCCTACACAGTACCGCCGTGGGACAGAGCTCTACCCAGTAACATTGGGACAGAACCCGACCCAGTACCTCTATGAGACAGAACCCTACCCAGTACTGACGTGGGACAGAACCCTACCCAGTAACACTGGGACAGAGCCCTAACCACTACTGCTGTGGGACAGGGCCCTACTCAGTAACACTGGGACAGAAACCTACACAGTACTGCTGTGGGACAGATCCCTACCCCGTTGCACTGGGACAGAACCCTACCCAGTAACACTGGAACAGAATCCAACCCAGTACCACTGTGGGACAGAGCCTTACCCATTATCGTTGGGACAGAACCCTACCCAGTAAAGCTGTGGGACAGAACCCTGCCCAATACTGCTGTTGGACAGAGCTCTACCCAGTAACACTGGGACAGAACCCTACCCACTACTGCTGAGGGACAGGGCCCTACTCAGTAACACTGGGACAGAACCCTACCCAGTACCGCTGTGGGACAGAGCCCTACCCGGTAACACTGGGACAGATCCCTACCCAGTACCTCTGTGGGACAGTACCTTACCCAGTAACACTGGGATAGAAACCTACACAGCACTGCTGTGGGACAGAAACCTACCCAGTTGCACCGGGTGAGAACCCTACCCAGTAACACTAGAACAGAACCCAATCCAGTACCACTGTGGGACAGAACCTTACCCATTAACATTGGGACCGAACCCTACCCAGTACAGCTGTGGGACAGAACCCTTCCCAGTACAGCTGTGGGACAGAACCCTACCCAGTACTGCTGTTGGACAGAACCCTACCCAGTAGTACTGGGATAGAACCCGAAAGAGTATGGCGTTGGGATAGAACACTACCCAGTAACACTGGGACAGAACCCTACCCAGTACTGCTGTGTGACAGAACATTACCCATCAACATTGGGACAGAACCCTACACAGTTCCGCCATGGGACAGAGCTCTACCCAGTAACGCTGGTACAGAACCCTACCAAGTACCGCTGTGAGACAGAAACCCACCCAGTAATGCCGTGGGACAGAACCCTACCCAGTAAGACTGGGACAGAACCTTAACCATTAACATTGGGACAGAACCCTACTCATTACCGCTGTAGGACAGAGCCCTACCCGGTAAAACTGGGACAGAATCCTGCCCAGTAACACTGCGACAGAACCCTACTCTGTACAGCTGTGGGTTAGAACCCTACCAAGTAACACTGTGGGACGGAGCCCTACCCAGTAACAATTGGACAGAACCCTACCCAGTACTGCTGTGGGACAGAACCTTACCCATTATCATTGGGACAGAACCCTACACAGTACTGCTGTGGGACAGAATCCTACCCAGTACCGCTGTGGGACAGAACACTGGGACAGAACTCTACCCAGTACCTCTGTGGGACAGTACCCTACCCAGTAACCCTGGACAGAAACCTACATAGTACTGCTGTGGGACAGAACCCTACCCAGTACAGCTGTGGGACAGAAACCTACCCAGTACCGCTGTGGGACAGAGCCCTGCCCAGTTACACTGGGACAGAACTCTACCCAGCAACTCTGTGGGACAGTACCCTACCCAGTAACACTGGGACAGAAACCTACATAGTACTGCTGTGGGACAGAAACCTACCCAGTACCGCTGCGGGACAGAACCCTACCCAATACTGCTGTGGGACAGAGCCCTACCCAGTATTGCTGTGTGACAGAACATTACCTATCAACATTAGGAAAGAACCCTACCCAGTACCTCTATGAGACAGAACCCTACCCAGTACTGACGTGGGACAGAACCCTACCCAGTAACACTGGGACAGAGCCCTAACCACAACTGCTGTGGGACAGAGCCCTACTCAGTAACACTGGGACAGAAACCTACACAGTACTGCTGTGGGACATAACCCTACCCATTAACATTGGGTTAGAACCCTACCCAGTATCACTGTGGGACAGAACCCTACTCAATACTGCTGTGGGATAGATCCCTACACAGTAACACTGAGACAGAATCCAACTCAGTACCGCTGTGGGAGAAAACCCTATCCAGTACTGCTGTGTGATAGAGCCCTACCCAGTAACACTGGGACAGAACCCTACCCAGTACCACTGTGGGACAGAACCTTACCCATTAACATTGGGATAGAACCCTACCAAGTACGGCTGTGGGACAGAACCCTACCCAATACTGCTGTGGGACAGAGCCCTACCCAGTATTGCTGTGTGACAGAACATTACCTATCAACATTAGGACAGAACCCTACACAGTACCGCCGTGGGACAGAGCTCTACCCAGTAACATTGGGACAGAACCCGACCCAGTACCTCTATGAGACAGAACCCTACCCAGTACTGACGTGGGACAGAACCCTACCCAGTAACACTGGGACAGAGCCCTAACCACTACTGCTGTGGGACAGATCCCTACCCCGTTGCACTGGGACAGAACCCTACCCAGTACCTCTGTGAGACAGAACCCTACCCAGTAACACTGGGACAGAGCCCTAACCACAACTGCTGTGGGACAGAGCCCTACTCAGTAACACTGGGACAGAATCCAACGCAGTACCACTGTGGGACAAAACTGTATTCAGTACTGCTGTGGGATAGAGCCCTACCCAGTAACACTTGGACAGAACCCTACCCAGTACCTCTGTGGGACAGTACCTTACCCAGTAACACTGGGACAAAAACCTACACAGTACTGCTGTGGGACATAACCCTACCCAGTTGCACCGGGTGAGAACCCTACCCAGTAACACTAGAACAGAACCCAACCCAGTACCACTGTGGGTCAGAACCTTACCCATTAACATTGGGACAGATCCCTACCCAGTTCAGCGGAGGGACAGAACCCTTCCCAGTACAGCTGTGGGACAGAACCCTACTCAGTACTGCTGTTGGACAGAACCCTACCCAGTAGCACTGGGATAGAACCCGACAGAGTATGGCATTGGGACAGAACACTACCCAGTAACACTGGGACAGAACCCTACCCAGTACTGCTGTGTGACAGAACATTACCCATCAACATTGGGACAGAACCCTACACAGTTGCGCCGTGGGACAGAGCTCTACCCAGTAACGCTGGGACAGAACCCTACCCAGTACCGCTGTGAGACAGAACCCCACCCAGTACTGCCGTGGGACAGAACCTTACCCAGTAAAACTGGGACAGAACCCTACCCAGTAACACTGGGACAGAACCCTACCCAGTAACGCTGGGACAGAGCCCTGCACAGTAACACTGGGACATAACCCTACCCAATACTGCTGGGGTACAGAGTCCTACACAGTGTACCGGGTCGGAGCCCTACAGATTATTGCTGTGGGATAGAACCCTATCCAGTACTGCTGTGGGACAGAGCCCTACCCATTAACATTGGTACAGAACCCTATCCAGTACAGCTGTGGGACAGAACCCTTCCCAGTAAAGCTGTGGGACAGAACCTTATCCATTAGCATTGGGCAGAATCCTACCCAGTGCCGCTGTGGGACAGAGCCCTACCCAGTAACACTGGGACAGAACCCTACCCAGTATCACTGTGGGACAGAACCCTACTCAATACTGCTGTGGGATAGATCCCTACACAGTAACACTGAGACAGAATCCAACTCAGTACCACTGTGGGACAAAACCCTATCCAGTACTGCTGTGGGATAGAGCCCTACCAAGTAACACTGGGACAGAACCCTAACCACTACTGCTGTGGGACAGAGCCCTACTCAGTAACACTGGGACAGAAACCTACACAGTACTGCTGTGGGACAGATCCCTACCCCGTTGCACTGGGACAGAACCCTACCCAGTAACACTGGAACAGAATCCAACCCAGTTCCACTGTGGGACAGAGCCTTACCCATTATCTTTGGGACAGATCCCTACCCAGTAAAGCTGTGGGACAGAACCCTGCCCAATACTGCTGTTGGACAGAGCTCTACCCAGTAATACTGGGACAGAACCCTACCCAGTACCTCTGTGAGACAGAACCCTACACAGTAACACTGGGACAGAACCCTACCCACTACTGCTGAGGGACAGGGCCCTACTCAGTAACACTGGGACAGAACCCTACCCAGTACCGCTGTGGGACAGAGGCCTACCCGGTAACACTGGGACAGAACCCTACCCAGTACCTCTGTGGGACAGTACCTTACCCAGTAACACTGGGATAGAAACCTACACAGCACTGCTGTGGGACAGAAACCTACCCAGTTGCACCGGGTGAGAACCCTACCCAGTAACACTAGAACAGAACCCAATCCAGTACCACTGTGGGACAGAACCTTACCCATTAACATTGGGACTGAACCCTACCCAGTACAGCTGTGGGACAGAACCCTTCCCAGTACAGCTGTGGGACAGAACCCTACCCAGTACTGCTGTTGGACAGAACCCTACCCAGTAGCACTGGGGTAGAACCCGACACAGTATGGCGTTGGGACAGAACACTACCCAGTAACACTGGGACAGAACCCTACCCAGTACTGCTGTGTGACAGAACATTACCCATCAACATTGGGACAGAACCCTACACAGTTCCGCCATGGGACAGAGCTCTACCCAGTAACGCTGGTACAGAACCCTACCCAGTACCGCTGTGAGACAGAACCCCACCCAGTAATGCCGTGGGACAGAACCCTACCCAGTAAGACTGGGACAGAACCTTAACCATTAACATTGGGACAGAACCCTACTCATTACCGCTGTAGGACAGAGCCCTACCCGGTAAAACTGGGACAGAATCCTGCCCAGTAACACTGCGACAGAACCCTACCCTGTACAGCTGTGGGTTAGAACCCTACCAAGTAACACTGTGGGACAGAGCCCTACCCAGTATCAATGGGACAGAACCCTACCCAGTACTGCTGTGGGACAGAACCTTACCCATTATCATTGGGACAGAACCCTACACAGTACTGCTGTGGGACAGAATCCTACCCAGTACCGCTGTGGGACAGAACACTGGGACAGAACTCTACCCAGTACCTCTGTGGGACAGTACCCTACCCAGTAACACTGGGACAGAAACCTACATAGTACTGCTGTGGGACAGAACCCTACCCAGTACAGCTGTGGGACAGAAACCTACCCAGTACCGCTGTGGGACAGAGCCCTGTCCAGTTACACTGGGACAGAACTCTACCCAGCAACTCTGTGGGACAGTACCCTACCCAGTAACACTGGGACAGAAACCTACATAGTACTGCTGTGGGACAGAAACCTACCCAGTACCGCTGCGGGACAGAACCCTACCCAATACTGCTGTGGGACAGAGCCCTACCCAGTATTGCTGTGTGACAGAACATTACCTATCAACATTAGGAAAGAACCCTACCCAGTACCTCTATGAGACAGAACCCTACCCAGTACTGACGTGGGACAGAACCCTACCCAGTAACACTGGGACAGAACCCTACCCAGTACTGCTGTGTGACAGAACATTACCCATCAACATTGGGACAGAACCCTACACAGTTGCGCCGTGGGACAGAGCTCAACCCAGTAACGCTGGGACAGAACCCTACCCAGTACCGCTGTGAGACAGAACCCCACCCAGTACTGCCGTGGGACAGAACCTTACCCAGTAAAACTGGGACAGAACCCTACCCAGTAACGCTGGGACAGAGCCCTGCACAGTAACACTGGGACATAACCCTACCCAATACTGCTGGGGGACAGAGTCCTACACAGTGTACCGGGTCGGAGCCCTACAGATTATTGCTGTGGGATAGAACCCTATCCAGTACTGCTGTGGGACAGAGCCCTACCCATTAACATTGGGACAGAACCCTATCCAGTACAGCTGTGGGACAGAACCCTTCCCAGTAAAGCTGTGGGACAGAACCTTACCCATTAGCATTGGGCAGAATCCTACCCAGTGCCGCTGTGGGACAGAGCCCTACCCAGTAACACTGGGACAGAACCCTACCCAGTATCACTGTGGGACAAAACCCTATCCAGTACTGCTGTGGGATAGAGCCCTACCAAGTAACACTGGGACAGAACCCTAACCACTACTGCTGTGGGACAGAGCCCTACTCAGTAACACTGGGACAGAAACCTACACAGTACTGCTGTTGGACAGATTCCTACCCCGTTGCACTGGGACAGAACCCTACCCAGTAACACTGGAACAGAATCCAACCCAGTTCCACTGTGGGACAGAGCCTTACCCATTATCTTTGGGACAGAACCCTACCCAGTAAAGCTGTGGGACAGAACCCTGCCCAATACTGCTGTTGGACAGAGCTCTACCCAGTAACACTGGGACAGAACCCTACCCAGTACCTCTGTGAGACAGAACCCTACACAGTAACACTGGGACAGAACCCTACCCACTACTGCTGAGGGACAGGGCCCTACTCAGTAACACTGGGACAGAACCCCTGTGGGACAGAGCCCTACCCGGTAACACTGGGACAGAACCCTACCCAGTACCTCTGTGGGACAGTACCTTACCCAGTAACACTGGGATAGAAACCTACACAGCACTGCTGTGGGACAGAAACCTACCCAGTTGCACCGGGTGAGACACCTACCCAGTAACACTAGAACAGAACCCAATCCAGTACCACTGTGGGACAGAACCTTACCCATTAACATTGGGACTGAACCCTACCCAGTACAGCTGTGGGACAGAACCCTTCCCAGTACAGCTGTGGGACAGAACCCTACCCAGTACTGCTGTTGGACAGAACCCTACCCAGTAGCACTGGGATAGAACCCGACACAGTATGGCGTTGGGACAGAACACTACCCAGTAACACTGGGACAGAACCCTACCCAGTACTGCTGTGTGACAGAAAATTACCCATCAACATTGGGACAGAACCCTACACAGTTCCGCCATGGGACAGAGCTCTACCCAGTAACGCTGGTACAGAACCCTACCCAGTACCGCTGTGAGACAGAACCCCACCCAGTAATGCCGTGGGACAGAACCCTACCCAGTAAGACTGGGACAGAACCTTAACCATTAACATTGGGACAGAACCCTACTCATTACCGCTGTAGGACAGAGCCCTACCCGGTAAAACTGGGACAGAATCCTGCCCAGTAACACTGCGACAGAACCCTACCCTGTACAGCTGTGGGTTAGAACCCTACCAAGTAACACTGTGGGACAGAGCCCTACCCAGTAACAATGTGACAGAACCCTACCCAGTACTGCTGTGGGACAGAACCTTACCCATTATCATTGGGACAGAACCCTACACAGTACTGCTGTGGGACAGAATCCTACCCAGTACCGCTGTGGGACAGAACTCTACCCAGTACCTCTGTGGGACAGTACCCTACCCAGTAACACTGGGACAGAAACCTACATAGTACTGCTGTGGGACAGAACCCTACCCAGTACAGCTGTGGGACAGAAACCTACCCAGTACCGCTGTGGGACAGAGCCCTGCCCAGTTACACTGGGACAGAACTCTACCCAGCAACTCTGTGGGACAGTACCCTACCCAGTAACACTAGAACAGAAACCTACATAGTACTGCTGAGGGACAGAAACCTACCCAGTACCGCTGCGGGACAGAACCCTACCCAATACTGCTGTGGGACAGAGCCCTACCCAGTATTGCTGTGTGACAGAACATTACCTATCAACATTAGGAAAGAACCCTACCCAGTACCTCTATGAGACAGAACCCTACCCAGTACTGCTGTGGGACAGAACCCTACCCAGTAACACTGGGACAGAACCCTACCCAGTACTGCTGTGTGACAGAACATTACCCATCAACATTGGGACAGAACCCTACACAGTTCCGCCATGGGACAGAGCTCTACCCAGTAACGCTGGTACAGAACCCTACCCAGTACCGCTGTGAGACAGAACCCTACCCAGTACTGACGTGGGACAGAACCCTACCCAGTAACACTGGGACAGAGCCCTAACCACTACTGCTGTGGGACAGAGCCCTACTCAGTAACACTGGGACAGAAACCTACACAGTACTGCTGTGGGACATAACCCTACCCATTAACATTGGGTTAGAACCCTACCCAGTAACACTGGGACAGAATCCAACGCAGTACCACTGTGGGACAAAACCGTATTCAGTACTGCTGTGGGATAGAGCCCTACCCAGTAACACTTGGACAGAACCCTACCCAGTACCTCTGTGGGACAGTACCTTACCCAGTAACACTGGGACAAAAACCTACACAGTACTGCTGTGGGATATAACCCTACCCAGTTGCACCGGGTGAGAACCCTACCCTGTAACACTAGAACAGAACCCAACCCAGTACCACTGTGGGACAGAACCTTACCCATTAACATTGGGACTGAACCCTACACAGTAGCACTGGGACAGAACCCTACCCAGTACTGCTGTGTGACAGAACATTACCCATCAACATTGGGACAGAACCCTACACAGTTGCGCCGTGGGACAGAGCTCTACCCAGTAACGCTGGGACAGAACCCTACCCAGTACCGCTGTGAGACAGAACCCCACCCAGTACTGCCGTGGGACAGAACCCTACCCAGTAAAACTGGGACAGAACCCTACCCAGTAACACTGGGACAGAACCCTACCCAGTAACGCTGGGACAGAGCCCTGCACAGTAACACTGGGACATAACCCTACCCAATACTGCTGGGGACAGAGCCCTACGCAGTGACTCTGGGACGGAGCCCTACAGATTACTGCTGTGGGATAGAACCCTATCCAGTACTGCTGTGGGACAGAGCCCTACCCATTAACATTGGGAAAGAGCCCTATCCAGTACAGCTGTGGGACAGAACCCTTCCCACTTCAGCTGTGGGACAGAACCCTACCCAGTACTGCTGTTGGATAGAACCCTACCCAGTAGCACTGGGATAGAACCCGACAGAGTATGGCGGTAGGACAGAACCCTACCCAGTAACACTGGGACAGAACCCAACCCAGTATCACTGTGGGACAGAACCCTACCCAGTACTGCTGTGGGACAGATCACTACACAGTAACACTGAGACAGAATCCAACCCAGTTCCACTGTGGGACAAAACCCTATCCAGTACTGCTGTGGGATAGAGCCCTACCCAGTAACACTGGGACAGAACCCTACCCAGTACCGCTGTGGGTCAGAGCCCTACCCAGAAATACTGGAACAGAACCCAATCCAGTACCACTGCGGGACAGAACTTTACCCATTAACATTGGGATAGAACACTACCCAGTACGGCTGTGGGACAGAACCCTACTCAATACTGCTGTGGGACAGAGCCCTACCCAGTATTGCTGTGTGACAGAACATTACCTATCAACATTAGGACAGAACCCTACACAGTACCGCCGTGGGACAGAGCTCTACCCAGTAACATTGGGACAGAACCCGACCCAGTACCTCTATGAGACAGAACCCTACCCAGTACTGACGTGGGACAGAACCCTACCCAGTAACACTGGGACAGAGTCCTAAGCACTACTGCTGTGGGACAGAGCCCTAATCAGTAACACTGGGACAGAAACCTACACAGTACTGCTGTGGGACAGATCCCTACCCCGTTGCACTGGGACAGAACCCTACCCAGTAACACTGGAATAGAATCCAACCCAGTACCACTGTGGGACAGAGCCTTACCCATTATCTTTGGGACAGAACCCTAACCAGTAAAGCTGTGGGACAGAACCCTGCCCAATACTGCTGTTGGACAGAACCCTACCCAGTAACACTGGGACAGAACCCTACCCAGTACTGCCATGGGACAGAACCCTACCCAGTAACACTGGGAGAGAACCCTACCCACTACTGCTGAGGGACAGGGCCCTACTCAGTAACACTGGGACAGAACGCTACCCAGTACCACTGTGGGACAGAGCCCTACCCTGTAACACTGGGACAGAACCCTACCCAGTACCTCTGTGGGACAGTACCTTACCCAGTAACACTGGGATAGAAACCTACACACCGGGTGAGAACCCTACCCAGTAACACTAGAACAGAACCCAACCCAGTACCACTGTGGGAAAGAACCTTACCCATTAACATTGGGACCGAACACTACCCAGTAGCACTGGGACAGAACCCTACCCAGTACTGCTGAGTGACAGAACATTACCCATCAACATTGGGACAGAACCCTACACTGTTGCGCCGTGGGACAGAGCTCTACCCAGTAACGCAGGGACAGAACCCTACCCAGTACCGCTGTGAGACAGAACCCCACCCAGTACTGCCGTGGGACAGAACCCTACCCAGTAAGACTGGGACAGAACCCTACCCAGTAACACTAGGACATAACCCTACCCAATACTGCTGGGGACAGAGCCCTACACAGTGACTCCGGGACGGAGCCCTACAGATTACTGCTGTGGGATAGAACCCTATCCAGTACTGCTGTGGGACAGAGCCCTACCCATTAACATTGGGAAAGAACCCTATCCATTACACTTGTGGGACAGAACCCTTCCCAGTACAGCTGTGGGACAGAACCCTACCCAGTAGCACTGGGATAGAACCCGACACAGTATGGCGTTGGGACAGAACACTACCCAGTAACACTGGGACAGAACCCTACCCAGTACTGCTGTGTGACAGAACATTACCCATCAACATTGGGACAGAACCCTACACAGTTCCGCCATGGGACAGAGCTCTACCCAGTAACGCTGGGACAGAACCCTACCCAGTACCGCTGTGAGACAGAACCCCACCCAGTAATGCCGTGGGACGGAGCCCTACCCAGTAAGACTGGGACAGAACCTTAACCATTAACATTGGGACAGAACCCTACTCATTACCGCTGTAGGACAGAGCCCTACCCGGTAAAACTGGGACAGAAACCTACCCAGTAACACTGCGACAGAACCCTACCCTGTACAGCTGTGGGTTAGAACCCTACCAAGTAACACTGTGGGACGGAGCCCTACCCAGTAACAATGGGACAGAACCCTACCCAGTACTGCTGTGGGACAGAACCTTACCCATTATCATTGGGACAGAACCCTACCCAGTACTGCTGTGGGACAGAATCCTACCCAGTACCGCTGTGGGACAGAGCCCTACCGAGTAACACTGGGACAGAACTCTACCCAGTACCTCTGTGGGTCAGTACCCTACCCAGTAACACTGGGACAGAAACCTACTTAGTACTGCTGTGGGACAGAACCCTACCCAGTACAGCTGTGGGACAGAAATCTACCCAGCACCGCTGTGGGACAGAGCCCTACCCAGTTACACTGGGACAGAACTCTACCCAGCAACTCTGTGGGACAGTACCCTACCCAGTAACACTGGGACAGAAACCTACATAGTACTGCTGTGGGACAGAAACTTACCCAGTACCGCTGCGGGACAGAACCCTACCCAATACTGCTGTGGGACAGAGCCCTACCCAGTACTGACGTGGGACAGAGCCCTACTCAGTAGCACTGGGACAGAAACCTACACAGTACTGCTGTGGGACATAACCCTACCCATTAACATTGGGTTAGAAACCTACCCAGTACGGCAGTGGGATAGAACCCTACCCAGTAACACTGGGACAGAATCCAACGCAGTACCACTGTGGGACAAAACCGTATTCAGTACTGCTGTGGGATAGAGCCCTACCCAGTAACACTTGGACAGAACCCTACCCAGTACCTCTGTGGGACAGTACCTTACCCAGTAACACTGGGACAAAAACCTACACAGTACTGCTGTGGGACATAACCCTACCCAGTTGCACCGGGTGAGAACCCTACCCAGTAACACTAGAACAGAACCCAACCCAGTGCCACTGTGGGACAGAACCTCACCCATTAACATTGGGACAGAACCCTTCCCAGTACAGCTGTGGGACAGAACCCTACCCAGTACTGCTGTTGGACAGAACCCTACCCAGTAGCACTGGGATAGAACCCGACACAGTATGGCATTGGGACAGAACACTACCCAGTAACACTGGGACAGAACCCTACCCAGTACTGCTGAGTGACAGAACATTACCTATCAACATTGGGACAGAACCCTACACTGTTGCGCCGTGGGACAGAGCTCTACCCAGTAACGCTGGTACAGAACACTACCCAGTACCGCTGTGGGACAGTACCTTACGCAGTAACACTGGGACAGAAACCTACATAGTACTGCTGTGGGACAGAACCCTACCCAGTACAGCTGTGGGACAGAAACCTACCCAGAACCGCTGTGGGACAAAGCCCTACCCAGTTACACTGGGAGAGAACTCTACCCAGCAACTCTGTGGGACAGTACCCTATCCAGTAACACTGGGACAGAAACCTACATAGTACAGCTGTGGGACAGAACCCTACCCAGTAGCACTGGGATAGAACCCGACACAGTATGGCATTGGGACAGAACACTACCCAGTAACACTGGGACAGAACCCTACCCAGTACTGCTGAGTGACAGAACATTACCCATCAACATTGGGACAGAACCCTACACTGTTGCGCCGTGGGACAGAGCTCTACCCAGTAACGCTGGTACAGAACACTACCCAGTACCGCTGTGGGACAGTACCTTACGCAGTAACACTGGGACAGAAACCTACATAGTACTGCTGTGGGACAGAACCCTACCCAGTACAGCTGTGGGACAGAAACCTACCCAGTACCGCTGTGTGACAGAACATTACCCATCAACATTGGGACAGAATCCCACCCAGTACTGCCGTGGGACAGAACCCTACCCAGTAAAACTGGGACAGAACCCTACCCAGTAACACTGGGACAGAACCCTACCCCGTAACGCTGGGACAGAGCCCTGCACAGTAACACTGGGACATAACCCTACCCAATACTGCTGGGGACAGAGCCCTACACAGTGACTCCGGGACGGAGCCCTACAGATTACTGCTGTGGGATAGAACCCTATCCAGTACTGCTGTGGGACAGAGCCCTACCCATTAACATTGGGACAGAACCCTATCCATTACAGCTGTGGGACAGAACCCTTCCCAGTTCAGCTGTGGGACAGAACCCTACCCAGTACTGCTGTTGGATAGAACCCTACCCAGTAGCACTGGGATAGAACCCGACAGAGTATGGCGGTGGGAGAGAACCCTACCCAGTAACACAGGGACAGAACCCAACCCAGTATCACTGTGAGACAGAACCCCACCCAGTAATGCCGTGGGACAGAACCCTACCCAGTAAGACTGGGACAGAACCTTAACCATTAGCATTGGGACAGAACCCTACTCATTACCGCTGTAGGACAGAGCCCTATTCGGTAAACCTGGGACAGAATCCTACCCAGTAACACTGTGACAGAACCCTACCCTGTACAGCTGTGGGTTAGAACCCTACCAAGTAACACTGTGGGACGGAGCACTACCCAGTAACAATGGAACAGAACCCTACCCAGTACTGCTGTGGGACAGAATCCTACCCAGTACCGCTGTGGGACAGAGCCCTACCGAGTAACACTGGGACAGAACTCTACCCAGTACCTCTGTGGGACAGTACCCTACCCAGTAACATTGGGACAGAAACCTACATAGTACTGCTGTGGGACAGAACCCTACCCAGTACAGCTGTGGGACAGAAACCTACCCAGTACCGCTGTGGGACAGAGCCCTACCCAGTAACACTGGGACAGAACTCTACCCAGTAACTCTGTGGGATAGTACCCTACCCAGTAACACTGGGACAGAAACCTACACAGTACTGCTGTGGTACCGAACCCTACCCATTAACATTGGGACAGAATCCTACCCAGTACAGCTGTAGGACAGAACCCTTCCCAGTACAACTGTGGGATGGAACCCTACACAGTACCGCAGTGGGACAGAACCCTACCCAGTAGCACTGGGATAGAACCCGACACAGTATGGCGGTGGGACAGAACCCTACCCAGTAACACTGGGACAGAACCCTACCCAGTAACACTGGGACAGAACCCATCCCAGTACCACTGTGCGACAGCACCCTACCCAGTACTGCTGTGTGACAGAACCTTACATAGTACGGCAGTGGGACAGAACCCTACCCAGTACTGCTGTGGGACAGAGCCTTACCCATTAACATTGAGACAGAACCCTACCCAGTACCGCTGTGGGACAGAACCCTACCCTGTACCTGTGTGGGACAGTACTCTACCCAGTAGCACTGGGATAGAACCCGACAGAGTATGGCTGTGAGACAGAACCCTACCCAGTAACACTGAGACAGAATCCAACCCAGTACCAGTGTGGGACAAAACCCTATCCAGTACTGCTGTGGGACAGAACCCTAGTCAGTACCGCTGTGGGACAGAACCCTACCCAATACTGCCTTGGGACAGAGCACTACCCAGTATTGCTGTGTGACAGAACATTACCTATCAACATTAGGACAAAACCCTACACAGTACCGCCGTGGGACAGAGCTCTACCCAGTAACATTGGGACAGAACCTTACCCAGTAACACTGGGACAGAGCCCTAACCACTACTGCTGTGGGACTGAGCCCTACTCAGTAACACTGGGACAGAAACCTACACAGTACTGCTGTGGGACATAACCCTACCCAATAACATTGGGTTAGAACCCTACCCAGTACGGCAGTGGGATAGAACCCTACCCAGTAACACTGGGACAGAATCCGCGCAGTACCACTGTGGGACAAAACCCTATTCAGTACTGCTGTGGGATAGAGCCCTAGCCAGTAACACTTGGACAGAACCCTACCCAGTACTGCTGTGGGACAGAACCTTACCCATTAGCATTGGGCAGAATCCTACCCAGTGCCGCTGTGGGACAGAGCCCTACCCAGTAATACTGGGACAGAACCCAACCCAGTATCACTGTGGGACAGAACCCTACCCAGTACTGCTGTGGGACAGATCCCTACACAGTAACACTGAGACAGAATTCAACCCAGTACCACTGTGGGACAAAACCCTATCCAGTACTGCTGTGGGATAGAGCCCTACCCAGTACCGCTGTGGGACAGAGCCTTACCCAGAAATACTGGAACAGAACCCAATCGAGTACCACTGTGGGACAGAACCTTATCCATTAACATTGGGATAGAACCCTACCCAGTACGGCTGTGGGACAGAACCCTACCCAGTACCGCTGTGGGACAGAACCCTACCCAATACTGCTGTGGGACAGAGCCCTACCCAGTAACACTGGGACAGAACCCTACCCAGTATTGCTGTGTGACAGAACATTACCTATCAACGTTGGGACAGAACCCTACACAGTACCTCTGTGAGACAGAACCCTACCCAATACTGCTGTGGGACAGAGCCCTACCCAGTAACACTGGGACAGAACCCTACCCACTACTGCTGAGGGACAGGGCCCTACTCAGTAACACTGGGACAGAACCCTACCCAGTACCGCTGTGGGACAGTACCTTACCCAGTAACACTGGGACAGAAACCTACACAGTACTGCTGTAGGAAAGAACCCTACCCAGTTGCACCGGGTGAGAATCCTTCTCAGTAACACTGGAACAGAACCCAACCCAGTACCACTGTGGAAAGAACCTTACCCATTAACATTGGGACCGAACCCTACCCAGTACAGCTGCGGGACAGAACCCTTCCCAGTACAGCTGTGGGACAGAACCCTACCCAGTACTGCTGTTGGACAGAACCCTACCCAGTAGCACTGGAATAGAACCCGACACAGTATGGCGTTGGGACAGAACACTACCCAGTAACACTGGGACAGAACCCTAGCCAGTACCACTGCGGGACAGAACCCTACCCAATACTGCTGTGGGACAGAGCCCTACCCAGTATTGCTGTGTGACAGAACATTACCTAACAACATTAGGACAGAACCCTACACAGTACCGCCGTGGGACAGAGCTGCACCCAGTAACATTGGGACAGAACCCTACCCAGTACTGACGTGGGACAGAACCCTACCCAGTAACACTGGGACAGAGCCCTACCCACTACTGCTGTGGGACAGAGCCCTACTCAGTAACACTGGGACAGAAACCTACACAGTACTGCTGTGGGATATAACCCTACCCATTAACATTGGAATAGAACCCTACCCAGTACGGCAGTAGGACAGAACCCTACACAGTAACACTGGGACAGAATCCAACACAGTACCACTGTGGGACAAAACCATATTCAGTACTGCTGTGGGATAGAGCCCTATCCAGAACACTGGGACAGAACCCTACCCAGTACTGCTGTGGGACAGAACCTTACCCATTAGCATTGGGCAGAATCCTACCCAGTACCGCTGTGGGACAGAACCCTACCCAGTACCGCTGTGGGACAGAGCCCTAAGCGGAAACACTGGGACAGAACCCTACCCAGTACCTCTGTGGGACAGTACCCTACCCAGTAACACTTGGACCGAAACCTACACAGTACTGCTGGGTGACAGAACCCTACCCAGTAACACTGGAACAGAATCCAACCCAGTACCACTGTGGGACAGAGCCTTACCCATTATCTTTGGGACAGAACCCTACCCAGTAAAGCTGTGGGACAGAACCCTGCCCAATACTGCTGTTGGACAGAACCCTACTCATAGCACTGGAATAGAACCCGACACAGTATGGCATTGGGACAGAACACTACCCAGTAACACTGGGACAGAACACTACCCACTACTGCTGTGCGACAGAACCTTACCCATCAGCATTGGGACAGAATCCTACCCAGTACCGCTGTGGGACAGAACCCTACCCAGTACCGCTGTGGGACAGAGCCCTACCCAGTAATACTCAGACAGAACACAACCCTGTACCACTATGGGACAGAACCCTACCCGGTACCGCTGTCAGACAGAACCCTAGCCAGTACCGCTGCGGGACAGAACCCTACCCAATACTGCTGTGGGACAGAGCCCTACCCAGTATTGCTGTGTGACAGAACATTACCTAACAACATTAGGACAGAACCCTACACAGTACCGCCGTGGGACAGAGCTGTACCCAGTAACATTGGGACAGAACCCTACCCAGTACCTCTATGAGACAGAACCCTACCCAGTACTGACGTGGGACAGAACCCTACCCAGTTACACTGGGACAGAGCCCTACCCACTACTGCTGTGGGACAGAGCCCTACTCAGTAACACTGGGACAGAAACCTACACAGTACTGCTGTGGGACATAACCCTACCCATTAACATTGGAATAGAACCCTACCCAGTACGGCAGTAGGACAGAACCCTACCCAGTAACACTGGGACAGAATCCAACGCAGTACCACTGTGGGACAGAACCATATTCAGTACTGCTGTGGGATAGAGCCCTACCCAGAACACTGGGACAGAACTTTACCCAGTACTGCTGTGGGACAGAACCTTACCCATTAGCATTGGGCAGAATCCTACCCAGTACCGCTGTGGGACAGAACCCTACCCAGTACCGCTGTGGGACAGAGCCCTAAGCGGAAACACTGGGACAGAACCCTACCCAGTACCTCTGTGGGACAGTACCCTACCCAGTAACACTTGGACCGAAACCTACACAGTACCTCTGTGGGACAGATCCCTACCAAGTTGCACTGGGACAGAACCCTACACAGTAACACTGGAACAGAATCCAACCCAGTACCACTGTGGGACAGAGCCTTACCCATTATCTTTGGGACAGAACCCTACCCAGTAAAGCTGTGGGACAGAAGCCTGCCCAATACTGCTGTTGGACAGAACCCTACCCATAGCACTGGAATTGAACCCCACAGTATGGCAGTGGGACAGAACCCTACCCAGTACCTCTGTGAGACAGAACCCTACCCAGTACCGCTGTGGGACAGAGCCCTACTCTGTAACACTGGGACAGAACCCTACCCAGTACCTCTGTGGGACAGTACCTTACCCAGTAACACTGGGACAGAAACCTGCACAGTACTGCTGTGGGACACAACCCTACCCAGTTGCACCGGGTGCGAACCCTACCCAGTAACACTAGAACAGAACCCAACGCAGTACCACTGTGGGACAGAACCTTACCCATTACCATTGGGACCGAACCCTACCCAGTACAGCTGTGGGACAGAACCCTTCCCAGTACAGCTGTGGGACAGAACCCTACCCAGTACTGCTGTTGCACAGAACCCTACCCAGTACTGCTGTGTGATAGAACATTACCTATCAACATTGGGACAGAACCCTACACAGTTACGCCGTGGGACAGAGCTCTACCCAGTAACGCTGGGACAGAACCCTACCCAGTACCGCTGTGGGACAGAACCCCACCCAGTACTGCCGTGGGACAGAACCCTACCCAGTAAGACTGGGACAGAACCTTAACCATTAACATTGGGACAGAACCCTACTCATTACCGCTGTAGGATAGAGCCCTACCCGGTAAAACTGGGACAGAATCCTACTCAGTAACACTGCGACAGAACCCTACCCTGTACAGCTGTGGGTGAGAACCCTACCAAATAACACTGTGGGACCGAGCCCTACCCAGAAACAATGGGACAGAACCCTTCTCAGTACTGCTGTGGGACAGAACCTTACCCATTATCATTGGGACAGAACCCTACCCAGCACTGCTGTGGGACAGAATCCTACCCAGTACCGCTGTGGGACAGAGCCCTACCGAGTAAAACTGGGACAGAAGTCTATCCAGTACCTCTGTGGGACAGTACCCTACCCAGTAACACTGGGACAGAAACCTACATAGTACTGCTGTGGGACAGAACCCTACCCAGTACAGCTGTGGGACAGAAACCTACCCAGTACCGCTGTGGGACAGAGCCCTACCCAGTAACACTGGGACAGAACTCTACCCAGTAACTCTGTGGGATAGTACCCTACCCAGTAACACTGGGACAGAATCCTACCCAGTACAGCTGTGGGACAGAACCCTTCCCAGTACAGCTGTGGGACGGAACCCTACACTGTACAGCAGTGGGACAGAACCCTACCCAGTAGCACTGGGATAGAACCCGACAAAGTATGGCGGTGGGACAGAACCCTACCCATTAACATTGGGACAGAACCCTACCCAGTACAGCTGTGGGACAGAACCCTTCCCAGTACTGCTGTGGGACAGAACCTTACCCATTAACATTGGGACAGAATCCTACCCAGTACCGCTGTGGGACAGAGCCCTACCCAGTAACACCAGGACAGAACCCTACCCAGTACCTGTGTGGGACAGAACCCTACCCATTAACATTGGGACAGAATCCTACCCAGTACAGCTATGGGACAGAACCCTACCCGGTACCGCTGTCAGACAGAACCCTAGCCAGTACCACTGCGGGACAGAACCCTACCCAATACTGCTGTGGGACAGAGCCCTACCCAGTATTGCTGTGTGACAGAACATTACCTAACAACATTAGGACAGAACCCTACACAGTACCGCCGTGGGACAGAGCTGTACCCAGTAACATTGGGACAGAACCCTACCCAGTACCTCTATGAGACAGAACCCTACCCAGTACTGACGTGGGACAGAACCCTACCCAGTTACACTGGGACAGAGCCCTACCCACTACTGCTGTGGGACAGAGCCCTACTCAGTAACACTGGGACAGAAACCTACACAGTACTGCTGTGGGACATAACCCTACCCATTAACATTGGAATAGAACCCTACCCAGTACGGCAGTAGGACAGAACCCTACCCAGTAACACTGGGACAGAATCCAACGCAGTACCACTGTGGGACAGAACCATATTCAGTACTGCTGTGGGATAGAGCCCTACCCAGAACACTGGGACAGAACTTTACCCAGTACTGCTGTGGGACAGAACCTTACCCATTAGCATTGGGCAGAATCCTACCCAGTACCGCTGTGGGACAGAACCCTACCCAGTACCGCTGTGGGACAGAGCCCTAAGCGGAAACACTGGGACAGAACCCTACCCAGTACCTCTGTGGGACAGTACCCTACCCAGTAACACTTGGACCGAAACCTACACAGTACCTCTGTGGGACAGATCCCTACCAAGTTGCACTGGGACAGAACCCTACACAGTAACACTGGAACAGAATCCAACCCAGTACCACTGTGGGACAGAGCCTTACCCATTATCTTTGGGACAGAACCCTACCCAGTAAAGCTGTGGGACAGAAGCCTGCCCAATACTGCTGTTGGACAGAACCCTACCCATAGCACTGGAATTGAACCCCACAGTATGGCAGTGGGACAGAACCCTACCCAGTACCTCTGTGAGACAGAACCCTACCCAGTACTGCTGTGGGACAGAGCCCTACTCTGTAACACTGGGACAGAACCCTACCCAGTACCTCTGTGGGACAGTACCTTACCCAGTAACACTGGGACAGAAACCTGCACAGTACTGCTGTGGGACACAACCCTACCCAGTTGCACCGGGTGCGAACCCTACCCAGTAACACTAGAACAGAACCCAACGCAGTACCACTGTGGGACAGAACCTTACCCATTACCATTGGGACCGAACCCTACCCAGTACAGCTGTGGGACAGAACCCTTCCCAGTACAGCTGTGGGACAGAACCCTACCCAGTACTGCTGTTGCACAGAACCCTACCCAGTACTGCTGTGTGATAGAACATTACCTATCAACATTGGGACAGAACCCTACACAGTTACGCCGTGGGACAGAGCTCTACCCAGTAACGCTGGGACAGAACCCTACCCAGTACCGCTGTGGGACAGAACCCTTCCCAGTACTGCTGTGGGACAGAACCTTACCCATTAACATTGGGACAGAACCCTACCCAGTACCGCTGTGGGACAGAACCCTACCCAGTACCGCTGTGGGACAGAGCCCTAAGCGGAAACACTGGGACAGAACCCTACCCAGTACCTCTGTGGGACAGTACCCTACCCAGTAACACTTGGACCGAAACCTACACAGTACCTCTGTGGGACAGATCCCTACCAAGTTGCACTGGGACAGAACCCTACACAGTAACACTGGAACAGAATCCAACCCAGTACCACTGTGGGACAGAGCCTTACCCATTATCTTTGGGACAGAACCCTACCCAGTAAAGCTGTGGGACAGAAGCCTGCCCAATACTGCTGTTGGACAGAACCCTACCCATAGCACTGGAATTGAACCCCACAGTATGGCAGTGGGACAGAACCCTACCCAGTACCTCTGTGAGACAGAACCCTACCCAGTACTGCTGTGGGACAGAGCCCTACTCTGTAACACTGGGACAGAACCCTACCCAGTACCTCTGTGGGACAGTACCTTACCCAGTAACACTGGGACAGAAACCTGCACAGTACTGCTGTGGGACACAACCCTACCCAGTTGCACCGGGTGCGAACCCTACCCAGTAACACTAGAACAGAACCCAACGCAGTACCACTGTGGGACAGAACCTTACCCATTACCATTGGGACCGAACCCTACCCAGTACAGCTGTGGGACAGAACCCTTCCCAGTACAGCTGTGGGACAGAACCCTACCCAGTACTGCTGTTGCACAGAACCCTACCCAGTACTGCTGTGTGATAGAACATTACCTATCAACATTGGGACAGAACCCTACACAGTTACGCCGTGGGACAGAGCTCTACCCAGTAACGCTGGGACAGAACCCTACCCAGTACCGCTGTGGGACAGAACCCTTCCCAGTACTGCTGTGGGACAGAACCTTACCCATTAACATTGGGACAGAACCCTACCCAGTACCGCTGTGGGACAGAACCCCACCCAGTCCTGCCGTGGGACAGAACCCTACCCAGTAAGACTGGGACAGAACCTTAACCATTAACATTGGGACAGAACCCTACTCATTACCGCTGTAGGATAGAGCCCTACCCGGTAAAACTGGGACAGAATCCTACTCAGTAACACTGCGACAGAACCCTACCCTGTACAGCTGTGGGTGAGAACCCTACCAAATAACACTGTGGGACCGAGCCCTACCCAGAAACAATGGGACAGAACCCTTCTCAGTACTGCTGTGGGACAGAACCTTACCCATTATCATTGGGACAGAACCCTACCCAGCACTGCAGTGGGACAGAATCCTACCCAGTACCGCTGTGGGACAGAGCCCTACCGAGTAAAACTGGGACAGAAGTCTATCCAGTACCTCTGTGGGACAGTACCCTACCCAGTAACACTGGGACAGAAACCTACATAGTACTGCTGTGGGACAGAACCCTACCCAGTACAGCTGTGGGACAGAAACCTACCCAGTACCGCTGTGGGACAGAGCCCTACCCAGTAACACTCGGACAGAACTCTACCCAGTAACTCTGTGGGATAGTACCCTACCCAGTAACACTGGGACAGAATCCTACTCAGTAACACTGCGACAGAACCCTACCCTGTACAGCTGTGGGTGAGAACCCTACCAAATAACACTGTGGGACCGAGCCCTACCCAGAAACAATGGGACAGAACCCTTCTCAGTACTGCTGTGGGACAGAACCTTACCCATTATCATTGGGACAGAACCCTACCCAGCACTGCTGTGGGACAGAATCCTACCCAGTACCGCTGTGGGACAGAGCCCTACCGAGTAAAACTGGGACAGAAGTCTATCCAGTACCTCTGTGGGACAGTACCCTACCCAGTAACACTGGGACAGAAACCTACATAGTACTGCTGTGGGACAGAACCCTACCCAGTACAGCTGTGGGACAGAAACCTACCCAGTACCGCTGTGGGACAGAGCCCTACCCAGTAACACTGGGACAGAACTCTACCCAGTAACTCTGTGGGATAGTACCCTACCCAGTAACACTGGGACAGAATCCTACCCAGTACAGCTGTGGGACAGAACCCTTCCCAGTACAGCTGTGGGACGGAACCCTACACTGTACAGCAGTGGGACAGAACCCTACCCAGTAGCACTGGGATAGAACCCGACAAAGTATGGCGGTGGGACAGAACCCTACCCATTAACATTGGGACAGAACCCTACCCAGTACAGCTGTGGGACAGAACCCTTCCCAGTACTGCTGTGGGACAGAACCTTACCCATTAACATTGGGACAGAACCCTACCCAGTACCGCTGTGGGACAGAGCCCTACCCAGTAACACCAGGACAGAACCCTACCCAGTACCTGTGTGGGACAGAACCCTACCCATTAACATTGGGACAGAATCCTACCCAGTACAGCTATGGGACAGAACGCTACCCGGTACCGCTGTCAGACAGAACCCTAGCCAGTACCACTGCGGGACAGAACCCTACCCAATACTGCTGTGGGACAGAGCCCTACCCAGTATTGCTGTGTGACAGAACATTACCTAACAACATTAGGACAGAACCCTACACAGTACCGCCGTGGGACAGAGCTGTACCCAGTAACATTGGGACAGAACCCTACCCAGTACCTCTATGAGACAGAACCCTACCCAGTACTGACGTGGGACAGAACCCTACCCAGTTACACTGGGACAGAGCCCTACCCACTACTGCTGTGGGACAGAGCCCTACTCAGTAACACTGGGACAGAAACCTACACAGTACTGCTGTGGGACATAACCCTACCCATTAACATTGGAATAGAACCCTACCCAGTACGGCAGTAGGACAGAACCCTACCCAGTAACACTGGGACAGAATCCAACGCAGTACCACTGTGGGACAGAACCATATTCAGTACTGCTGTGGGATAGAGCCCTACCCAGAACACTGGGACAGAACTTTACCCAGTACTGCTGTGGGACAGAACCTTACCCATTAGCATTGGGCAGAATCCTACCCAGTACCGCTGTGGGACAGAACCCTACCCAGTACCGCTGTGGGACAGAGCCCTAAGCGGAAACACTGGGACAGAACCCTACCCAGTACCTCTGTGGGACAGTACCCTACCCAGTAACACTTGGACCGAAACCTACACAGTACCTCTGTGGGACAGATCCCTACCAAGTTGCACTGGGACAGAACCCTACACAGTAACACTGGAACAGAATCCAACCCAGTACCACTGTGGGACAGAGCCTTACCCATTATCTTTGGGACAGAACCCTACCCAGTAAAGCTGTGGGACAGAAGCCTGCCCAATACTGCTGTTGGACAGAACCCTACCCATAGCACTGGAATTGAACCCCACAGTATGGCAGTGGGACAGAACCCTACCCAGTACCTCTGTGAGACAGAACCCTACCCAGTACCGCTGTGGGACAGAGCCCTACTCTGTAACACTGGGACAGAACCCTACCCAGTACCTCTGTGGGACAGTACCTTACCCAGTAACACTGGGACAGAAACCTGCACAGTACTGCTGTGGGACACAACCCTACCCAGTTGCACCGGGTGCGAACCCTACCCAGTAACACTAGAACAGAACCCAACGCAGTACCACTGTGGGACAGAACCTTACCCATTACCATTGGGACCGAACCCTTCCCAGTACAGCTGTGGGACAGAACCCTACCCAGTACTGCTGTTGCACAGAACCCTACCCAGTACTGCTGTGTGATAGAACACTACCTATCAACATTGGGACAGAACCCTACACAGTTACGCCGTGGGACAGAGCTCTACCCAGTAACGCTGGGACAGAACCCTACCCAGTACAGCTGTGGGACAGAACCCTTCCCAGTACTGCTGTGGGACAGAACCTTACCCATTAACATTGGGACAGAACCCTACCCAGTACCGCTGTGGGACAGAGCCCTACCCAGTAACACCAGGACAGAACCCTACCCAGTACCTGTGTGGGACAGAACCCTACCCATTAACATTGGGACAGAGTCCTACCCAGTACAGCTATGGGACAGAACCCTACCCGGTACCGCTGTCAGACAGAACCCTAGCCAGTACCACTGCGGGACAGAACCCTACCCAATACTGCTGTGGGACAGAGCCCTACCCAGTATTGCTGTGTGACAGAACATTACCTAACAACATTAGGACAGAACCCTACACAGTACCGCCGTGGGACAGAGCTGTACCCAGTAACATTGGGACAGAACCCTACCCAGTACCTCTATGAGACAGAACCCTACCCAGTACTGACGTGGGACAGAGCCCTACTCTGTAACACTGGGACAGAACCCTACCCAGTACCTCTGTGGGACAGTACCTTACCCAGTAACACTGGGACAGAAACCTGCACAGTACTGCTGTGGGACACAACCCTACCCAGTTGCACCGGGTGCGAACCCTACCCAGTAACACTAGAACAGAACCCAACGCAGTACCACTGTGGGACAGAACCTTACCCATTACCATTGGGACCGAACCCTACCCAGTACAGCTGTGGGACAGAACCCTTCCCAGTACAGCTGTGGGACAGAACCCTACCCAGTACTGCTGTTGCACAGAACCCTACCCAGTACTGCTGTGTGATAGAACATTACCTATCAACATTGGGACAGAATCCTACACAGTTACGCCGTGGGACAGAGCTCTACCCAGTAACGCTGGGACAGAACCCTACCCAGTACAGCTGTGGGACAGAACCCTTCCCAGTACTGCTGTGGGACAGAACCTTACCCATTAACATTGGGACAGAACCCTACCCAGTACCGCTGTGGGACAGAACCCCACCCAGTACTGCCGTGGGACAGAACCCTACCCAGTAAGACTGGGACAGAACCTTAACCATTAACATTGGGACAGAACCCTACTCATTACCGCTGTAGGATAGAGCCCTACCCGGTAAAACTGGGACAGAATCCTACTCAGTAACACTGCGACAGAACCCTACCCTGTACAGCTGTGGGTGAGAACCCTACCAAATAACACTGTGGGACCGAGCCCTACCCAGAAACAATGGGACAGAACCCTTCTCAGTACTGCTGTGGGACAGAACCTTACCCATTATCATTGGGACAGAACCCTACCCAGCACTGCTGTGGGACAGAATCCTACCCAGTACCGCTGTGGGACAGAGCCCTACCGAGTAAAACTGGGACAGAAGTCTATCCAGTACCTCTGTGGGACAGTACCCTACCCAGTAACACTGGGACAGAAACCTACATAGTACTGCTGTGGGACAGAACCCTACCCAGTACAGCTGTGGGACAGAAACCTACCCAGTACCGCTGTGGGACAGAGCCCTACCCAGTAACACTGGGACAGAACTCTACCCAGTAACTCTGTGGGATAGTACCCTACCCAGTAACACTGGGACAGAATCCTACCCAGTACAGCTGTGGGACAGAACCCTTCCCAGTACAGCTGTGGGACGGAACCCTACACTGTACAGCAGTGGGACAGAACCCTACCCAGTAGCACTGGGATAGAACCCGACAAAGTATGGCGGTGGGACAGAACCCTACCCATTAACATTGGGACAGAACCCTACCCAGTACAGCTGTGGGACAGAACCTTTCCCAGTACTGCTGTGGGACAGAACCTTACCCATTAACATTGGGACAGAACCCTACCCAGTACCGCTGTGGGACAGAGCCCTACCCAGTAACACCAGGACAGAACCCTACCCAGTACCTGTGTGGGACAGAACCCTACCCATTAACATTGGGACAGAATCCTACCCAGTACAGCTGTGGGACAGAACCCTTCCCAGTACAGCTGTGGGACAGAACCCTACCCAGTACCGCTGTGGGACAGAGCCCTACCCAGTAACACCAGGACAGAACCCTACCCAGTACCTGTGTGGGACAGAACCCTACCCATTAACATTGGGACAGAATCCTACCCAGTACAGCTGTGGGACATAACCCTTCCCAGTACCGCTGCGGGACAGAACCCTACTCAATACTGCTGTGGGACAGAGCCCTACCCACTACTGCTGTGGGACAGAGCCCTACCCACTACTGCTCTGGGACAGAGCCCTACTCAGTGACACTGGGACAGAAACCTACACAGTAGTGCTGTGGGACATAACCCTACCCATTAACATTGGGTTAGAACCCTACCCAGTACGGCAGTGGGATAGAACCATACCCAGTAACACTGGGACAGAATCCAACGCAGTACCACTGAGGGACAAAACCCTATTCAGTACTGCTGTGGGATACAGCCCTACCCAGTAACACTTGGACAGAACCCTACCCAGTACTGCTGAGGGACAGAACCTTACCCATTAGCATTGGGCAGATTCCTACCCAGTACCGCTGTGGGACAGAACCCTACCCAGTGCCGCTGTGGGACAGAGCCCAACCCAGTAACACTGGGACAAAACCCTACCCAGTACCTCTGTGGGACAGTACCCTACTCAGTAACACTTGGACCAAAACCTACACAGTTACTGCTGTGAGACAGATCCCTACTCAGTTGCACTGGGACAGAACCCTACCCAGTAACACTAGAACAGAACCGAACCCAGTACCACTGTGGGACAGAACCTTACCCATTAACATTGGGACAGAACCCTACCCAGTACAGCTGTGGGACAGAACCCTACCCAGTACTGCTGTGTGACAGAACATTACCCATCAACATTGGGACAGAACCCCACCCAGTACTGCCGTGGGACAGAACCCTACCCAGTAAAACTGGGACAGAACCCTACCCAGTAACACTGGGACAGAACCCTACCCAGTAATGCTGGGACAGAGCCCTGCACAGTAACACTGGGACATAACCCTACCCAATACTGCTGGGGGACAGAGCCTTACCCATTATCATTGGGACAGAACCCTACCCAGTAATGCTGTGGGACAGAGCCCTACCAAGTAACACAGGGACAGAACCCTACAGAGTACCGCTGTGGGACAGAACCCTATCCAGTACTGCTGTGGGAAAGAGCCCTACCCAGTAAGACTGTGACAGAACCTTAACCATTAACATTGGGACAGAACCCTACTCATTACCGCTGTAGGACAGAGCCCTACCCGGTAAAACTGGGACAGAATCCTACCCAGTAACACTGCGACAGAACCCTACCCTGTACAGCTGTGGGTGAGAACCCTACCAAGTAACACTGTGGGACAGAACCTTACCCATTATCATTGGGACAGAACCCTACCCAGTAATGCTGTGGGACAGAGCCCTACCGAGTAACACTGGGACAGAACTCTACCCAGTACCTCTGTGGGACAGTACCCTACCCAGTAACACTGGGACAGAAACCTACATCGTACTGCTGTGGGACAGAACCCTACCCAGTACAGCTGTGGGACAGAAACCTACCCAGTACCGCTGTAGGACAGAGCCCTACCCAGTAACACTGGGATAGAACTCTACCCAGTAACTCTGTGGGATAATACCCTACCCAGTAATACTGGGACAGAAACCGACACAATACTGCTGTGGTGCAGAACCCTACCCATTAACATTGGGACAGAATCCTACCCAGTACAGCTGTGGGACAGAACCCTTCCCAGTACTGCTGTGGGACGGAACCCTACACTGTACCGCAGTGGGACGGAACCCTACCCAGTAGCACTGGGATAGAATCCGACAGAATATGGCGGTGGGACAGAAGCCTTCCCAGTACTGCTGTTGGACAGAACCCTACCCAGTAGCACTGGGATAGAACCCGACAGAGTATGGCGGTGGAATAGAACACTACCCAGTAACACTGGGACAGAACACAACCCAGTATCACTGTCGGACAGAACCCTACCCAGTACTGCTGTGGGACAGAACCCTACAAAGTAACACTGAGACAGAACCCTACCCAGTAACACTGGGACAGAACACTACCCAGTACTGCTGTGGGACAGAACCTTACCCATTAGCATTGGGACAGAATCCTACCCAGTACCGCTGTGGGACAGAACCCTACCCAGTACCACTGTGGGACAGAACCCTACCCAGTACCGCTGTGGGACAGAGCCCTAACCAGTAACACTGGGACAGAACCCTACTCAGTAACACTGGAACAGAACCCAATCCAGTACCACTGTGGGACAGAACCTTATCCATTAACATTGGGACAGAACCCTACCCAGTACTGCTGTTGGACAGAACCATACCCAGTAGCACTGGGTTAGAACCCGACAGTATGGTGGTGGGACAGAACCCTACCCAGTAATACTGGGACAGAACCCAACCCAGTACCACTGTGGGACAGAACCCTACCCAGTACCGCTGTGGGACCGAACCCTAGCCAGTACCGCTGCGGGACAGAACCCTACCCAATACTGCTGTGAGACAGAGCCCTACCCAGTATTGCTGTGTGACAGAACATTACCTAACAACATTAGGACAGAACCCTACACAGTACCGCCGTGGGACAGAGCTCTACCCAGTAACACTGGGACAGAATCAGACCCAGTACCACTGTGGGACAAAACCCTATCCAGTACTGCTGTGGGATAGAGCCCTACCCAGTTACACTGGGACAGAATCCAACCCAGTACCACTGTGGGAGAAAACCCTATCCAGTACAGCTGTGGGTCAGAACCCTACCCAGTAACACTGGGACAGAATCCAACCCAGTATCACTGTGGGACAAAACCCTAGCCAGTACTGCTGTGGGATAGAGCCCTACTCAGTAACACTGGGACAGAACCCTACCCAGCACTGCTGTGGGACAGAACCTTACCCATTTTCATTGGGACAGAACCCTACCCACTACAGCTGTGGGACAGAACCCTACTCAGTAACACTGGAACAGAACTCTACCCAGTATCGCTGTGGGAGAGAGCCCTACCCAGTAACACTGGGACAGAACCCTACCCAATAACTCTGTGGGACAGTACCCTACCCAGTAACACTGGGACAGAAACCTACACAGTACTGCTATGGGACAGAACCCCACCTCGTTGCACTGGGACAGAACCCTACCCAGTAACACTGGAATAGAACCCAACCCAGTACAACTGTGGAACAGAACCTTACCCATTAACATTGGGACAGAACCCTTCCCAGTACAGCTGTGGGACAGAACCCTACTCAGCACTGCTGTTGGACAGAACCCTACCCAGTAGCACTGGGATAGAACCCGACACAGTATGGCGTTGGGATAGAACCCTACCCAGTAACACTGGGACAGAACCCAACCTAGTACCACTGTGGGACAGAACACTACCCAGTACGGCTGTGGGACAGAACCCTTCCCAATACAACTGTGGGACAGAGCCCTACCCAGTAACACTGGGACAGAACGCTACCCAGTACCGCTGTGAGACAGAACCCTATTCAGTACTGCCGTGGGACAGAACCCTACCCAGTAAAACTGGGACAGAACCCTACCCAGTAATGCTGGGACAGAGCCCTGCACTGTAACATTGGGACAGAACCCTACAGAGACTCCGGGACAGAGCCCTACAGAGTACTGATGTAGGACAGAACCCTACCCAGTAGCACAGGGACAGAACCCTACAGAGTACCGCTGTGGGTCAGAACCCTACCCAGTTAGACTGGGACAGAACTCAACCCAGTACTGCTGTGGGACAGAACTCTACTCAGTACTGCTGTTGGACAGATCCCTACCCAGTAGCAGTGGGATAGATCCCGACAGACTATGGCGGTGGGACAGAACCCAACCCAGTACCACTGTGGGACAGAACCCTACCCAGTACCGCTGTGGGACAGAACTCTAGCCAGTACCGCTGCGGGACAGAACCCTACCCAATACTGCTGTGGGACAGAGCCCTACCCAGTATTGCTGTGTGACAGAACATTACCTAACAACATTAGGACAGAACCCTACACAGTACCGCCGTGGGACAGAGCTGTACCCAGTAACATTGGGACAGAACCCTACCCAGTACTGCTGTGGGACAGAACCCTACCCAGTAACACTGGGACAGAACCCTACCCAGTACCGCTGTGGTACAGTGCCCTACCCAGTAACACTGGGACATAACCCTACCCAGTACCTCTGTGGGACAGTACCCTACCCAGTAACTCTGTGGGACAGTACACTACCCAGTAACACTGGGACAGAAACCTACACAGTACTGCTGTGGGACAGATCCCTACCCAGTTGCACTGGGACAGAACCTTACCCAGTAACACTGGAACAGATTCCAACCCAGTACCACTGTGGTACAGAACCTTACCCATTATCATTGGGACAGAACCCTAGCCAGTCCCGCTGCGGGACAGAACCCTACCCAGTACCTCTGTGGGACAGTACCCTACCCAGTAACACTGGGACAGAACCCTATCCAGTACCTCTGTGGGACAGTGCACTACCCAGTAACATTGGGACAGAACCCTACCCAGTAACACTGGGACAGAATCCAATCAGGTACCACTGTGGGACAAAACCCTATCCAGTACTGCTGTGGGATAGAGCCCTACACAGTAACACTGGGACAGAACCCTACCCAACACTGCTGTGGGACAGAACCTTACCCATTAACATTGGGACAGACCCCTACCCAGTAACACTGGGACAGAACCCTACCCACTACTGCTGTGGGACAGAACCCTACTCAGTAACACTGGAACAGAATCCAACCCAGTATAACTGTGGGGCAGAACCTTACCCATTAACATTGGGACAGAACCCTATCCAGTACAGCTGTGGGACAGAACCCTTCCCAGTACAGCTGTGGGACAGAACCCTACCCAGTAGCACTGGGATAGAATCTGACACAGTATGGCGTTGGGAGAGAACCCTACCCAGTAACACTGGGACAAAACCCTACCCAGTAACGCTGGGACAGAGCCCTGCACAGTAACATTGGGACAGAACCCTACCCAATACTGCTGGGGGCAGAGCCCTATACAGTGACTCCGGGACAGAGCCCTACAGAGTACTGCTGTAGGACAGAACCCTACCCAGTAGCACAGGGACAGAACCCTACAGAATACCGCTGTGGGACAGAACCCCACCCAGTAAGACTGGGACAGAACCCAACCCAGTACCACTGTGGGACAGAACCCTATCCAATACTGCTGTGGGACAGAGCCCCACCGAGTAACACTGGGCGAGAACCCTACCCTGTTCTGCCGTGGGACAGAACTTTACCCATTAACATTGGGACAGAACCCTACCCAGTACTGCTGTGGGACAGAGCCCTACCCAGTAACACTGTGGGACGGAGCCCTACCCAGTAACAATGGGACAGAAACCTACACAGTACTGCTGTGGGACAGAACCCTACCCATTAACATTGGAGCAGAACCCTAGCCAGTACAGCTGTGGGACAGAACCTTCCCAGTACAGCTGTGGGACAGAACCCTACCCAGTACTGCTGTTGGACAGATCCCTACCCAGTAGCAGTGGGATAGATCCCGACAGAGTATGGCGGTGGGACAGAACCCTACCCAGTAACACTGGGACAGAACCCTACCCAGTAACACTGGGACAGAACCCATCCCAGTACCACTGTGCGACAGCACCCTACCCAGTACTGCTGTGTGACAGAACCTTACATAGTACGGCAGTGGGACAGAACCCTACGCAGTAACACTGGGATAGAATCCAACCCAGTACCATTGTGGGACAAAACCTATCCAGTACTGCTGTGGGATAGAGCACTACCCAGTAACACTGGGACAGAACCCTACCCAGTAACACTGGGACAGAACCCATCCCAGTACCACTGTGCGACAGCACCCTACCCAGTACTGCTGTGTGACAGAACCTTACATAGTACGGCAGTGGGACAGAACCCTACGCAGTAACACTGGGATAGAATCCAACCCAGTACCATTGTGGGACAAAACCTATCCAGTACTGCTGTGGGATAGAGCACTACCCAGTAACACTGGGACAGAACCCTACCCAGTACTGCTGTGGGACAGAACCTTACCCATTAGCATTGGGACAGAATCCTACCCAGTACCGCTGTGGGACAGAACCCTACCCAGTACTGCTGTGGGACAGAACCTTACCCTTTAGCATTGGGACAGAATCCTACCCAATACCGCTGTGGGACAGAACCCTACCCAGTACCGCTGTGGGACAGAGCCCTACCCAGTAACACTGGGACAGAACTCTACCCAGTACCTCTGTGGGACAGTACCCAACCCAGTATTGCTGTGTGACAGAACATTACCTATCAACATTGGGACAGAACCCTACACAGTACCGCCGTGGGACAGAGCTCTACCCAGTAACACTGTGACAGAACCCTACCCAGTACCTCTGTGAAACAGAACCCTACCCAGTACTGTCATGGTACAGAACCCTACCCAGTAACACTGGGACCGAACCCTACTCAGTAACACTTGGACAGAATCCTACCCAGTACCGCTGTGGGACAGAGCCCTACCCAGTAACACTGGGACAGAACCCTACCCAGTACCTCTGTGGGACAGTAACTTACCTGGTAACACTGGGGCAGAAACCTACCCAGTTGCACCGGGAAAGAACACTACCCAGTAACACGACAACGGAACGCAACCCAGTACCACTGTGGAACAGAACCTTACCCATTAATATTGGGACAGAACCCTACCCAGTACCGCTGTGAGACAGAACCCCACCCAGTACTGCCGTGGGACAGAACCCTACCCAGTAAAACTGGGACAGAACCCTACCCAGTAACACTGGGACAGAACCCTACCCAGTAACCCTGGGACAGAGTCTTGCACAGTGACACTGGGACAGAGCCCTACCCAATACTGCTGGGGAACAGAGCCCTACACAGTGAGTCCGAGACAGAGCCCTACAGAGTACTGCTGTGGGACAGAACCCTATCCAGTACTGCTGTGGGACAGAGCCCTACCCAGTAAGATTGGGACAGAACCTTAAACATTAACATTAGGACAGAACCCTACCCATTACCGCTTTAGGACAGAGCCCTACCCGGTAACACTGGGACAGAACCCTACCCAGTAACGCTGGGACAGAGCCCTGCACAGTAACATTGGGATCGAACCCTACCCAATACTGCTGGGGGACAGAGCCCTACACAGTGACTCCGGGACAGAGCCCTACAGAGTACGGCTGTAGGACAGAACCCTACCCAGTAGCACAGGGACAGAACCCTACAGAGTACCGCTGTGGGACAGAACCCTACCCAGTAAGACTGGGACAGAACCCAACCCAGTACCACTGTGGGACAGAACCCTATCCAATACTGCTGTGGGACAGAGCCCCACCGAGTAACACTGGGAGAGAACACTACCCAGTACTGCCGTGGGAGGGAACCTTACCCATTAACATTGGGACAGAACCCTACCCAGTACTGCTGTGGGAAAGAGCCCTACCCAGTAACACTGTGGGACGGAGCCCTACCCAGTAACAATGGGACAGAAACCTGCACAGTACTGCTGTGGGACAGAACCCTACCCATTAATATTGGAGCAGAACCCTAGCCAGTACAGCTGTGGGACAGAACCCTTCCCAGTACAGCTGTGGGACAGAACCCTACCCAGTACTGCCGTGAGACAGAACCTTACCCATTAACATCGGGACAGAATCCTACCCAGTACCGCTGTGGGACAGAACCCTACCCAGTACCGCTGTGAGACAGAGCCCTACCCAGTAACACTGGGACAGAACCCTACCCAGTACCTCTGTGGGACAGTACCCTACCCAGTAACACTGGGACAGATACCTACACAGTACTGCTGTGGGACAGATCCCTACCCAGTTGCACTGGGACAGAAACCTACCCAGTAACACTGGAACAGAATCCAACCCAGTACCACTGTGGGACAGATCCTTACCCATTATCATTGGGACAGAACCCTACCCAGTACCACTGTGGGACAGAACCCTACCCAGTACCGCTGTGGGACAGAACCCTACCCAGTACCTCTGTGGGACAGAACATTACCCATTATCATTGGGACAGAACCCTACCCAGTAACACTGGGACAGAATCCAACCAGGTACCACTGTGGGACAAAACCCTATAAATAAATAACGTATAGGGAGCTTATTTATTTATTTAGAGAAACGGCGTGGAACAGGCTCCTCCTGCTTAACAACTACAATACCCAGCAACTCACCTACTTAACACTAGCCTAATCTCAGGACAATTGACCTACTAACTGGTACGTCTTTGGACTGTGGGACGAAACTGGAACACCCGGATGAAACCCACATGGTTTACGGGGAAGGCGACTATCTCCTTACAAAGGACTCTGGTATTGAACTCCAGACTCTGAAGCCCAGAGCTATCACAACATTGTGCTAACCATTACGTCACCATGACGCCCGATTGTTAATGGGTTGTTTCTGTTCAGAAATCAGATAGTATGGGAGAAGAAGCTGTTCCTAAAATGCTGGGTGAGTGTGGTTCTATGGTTCCTGCATCTCAGGGGTTCCCCGCCTTTTTAATGCCATGGACCAATACTTTTCAGCAAGGGGTTCCTGGACTGCAGGCTGGGTGCTCCTGCTGTACCTTCACCCCAAAAAAAGGGCGTGTCCTGGTTGGTGAGGCACCTGAATGATGGATGTCGCCTTGTTGAGGCATCGCCTTTTTAAAATGTCTTTGATGGAAGGGAGGGTTGTGCCTTGTGATGGAGCTGTGTGAATCCTCAACCCTCTGCAGCCTCTTTTGATCCTACGCAGGGGTTCCCAATGTCAGGTCCCTAAACTCCTCAATTAATTCATGACATGAAATAGGTTGGGAGCCCCTGATCCTGTGCATTGGAGCCTCTAAGCCCAGAGAGTGATGCAACCAGTAAGAATTTGTTCCTCGATTCTTGGTTTTTGTAAAAATTTGCTAGCATCTTTGGTGACATACCAGATCTCAACAAACCTCCTAATGAAGTATAGCCGCTATTTGGTTTCTTGGTATTGCATTGAAACTTTGGGTGTAGGGTAGATCCACTGAGGTGTTGACACCCAGGAACCTGAAGCTGAGGAAATTAAATTTTTTGATAGTAATGGGGTATCAGCGTTTCCAGCAGGTCTGATTGCATTTTTCAATGTCTCCATTTCTTCCAGATTACTCACCATATTTTCCCACTGATAACTGAGCTGTGCGGGGTGCTGGGGCTCACTGAAAGTCACGAAGAGCTTTGCCCATCCAACCTCCTGAAAAAGGAGGGTGGATTAACTTTAATGGCAACAAAAGTGTAACAGTTTTTGAACAGCTTCAAAGTCAAGCTTGTCATTTAACTATATACATCTATACCATCAAACGAGACAATGTTTCTCTGGATCAAGGCGTAAAGCACAGTAGTACACATAACACACATATAACACACAATCACTTAGGGAAGTAAGAATGAAATCTACAGATGAATTATGCATTACTAACAAACTAAAGTGCATAAATTAAATATTGTAAGGTACAGAACAGATTATCCAGTGACACTTTCAATGTGATGTGGCAGGGAGTTCAGAAGCCTAATGGCCTGAGGGAAGAAATTGTTTCCCATCCTGATTGCTCTTGTCTTTATGCATTAGGGTCTCCTGCCTGATGGTAGAAAGTCAAAGAGGATGCTGGATGGATGGATGGGTGGGATCCTTGATGACACTAAGGGTCCTGCGAACACAGCGCTCCTGATAAATGTCCCTGATGGATGGTGGGGAGACCCCTGCGATCCTCTCGGCTGTTCTCACAGTCCCCTGGAAGGACTCTCGGTCTGATGCTCGGCTGCTTGTTTGTTACCGTTTGAACAAGTACGTGTATGTACAGGTGCAAGAAAAAACTCACTTTCAGCAGCATCACAGGCACATTCACAAGAAAACCATCAAATATTCACAATTTTTGCAAGTAAGGACACAGAATGAAGAAACATAAAGTACATTAATGCAAAGTGGTCACAGTTTTGCTTCCTCTACTGCTGCAATGAGGCCACACTCAGGTTGGAGGAGCAACACCTTATATTCTGTCTGGGTAGCCTCTAAACTGAGGGCATGAACATTGCTTTAGAAACATAGAAAACCTACAGCACAATACAGGCCCTTCAGCCCACAAAGCTGTGCCAAACATGTCCTTACCTTAGAAATTACCTTGGGTTACCCATAGCCCTCTTTCTCAAGCTTCCAGTAATTGATCCTCCCCTGCTCTCCTTCACCATTCCTCATTCCTGTTTCTCTCTCTCGTTTTATCTCCTTACCTGCCCTTCGCCTCCTTCTGGGTCTCCTCTCCTTCCCTTTCTTCCATGGTCTTCTACCCTCTCCTATTAGATTCCCCCTTCTCCAGCCCTTTATCTCTATCACCAATCAACTTCTCAGTTCTTTACTTCACCCCCTCCCCCTCTCCCAGTTTTACTAATCACCTACCACCTTGTACTTCTTCCTCATCCCTCCCCCACCTTCTTACTCTAATTTTTTCCCTTTCTTTCCAGTCCTGATGAAGGGTTCCGGCCCAAGTCGTTGATGGCTTACTTTTTTCCATAGATACTGCCTGGCCTGCTGAGTTCCTCCTGCGTTTTGTGTGTGTTGCTCTGTAGATTTTCTCGTGTTTCTATTGCTTGAATGTAGTTATTGGAGTTACATCAATTGGTTCAAGAAGTGAATGATTAAAGGGAAGTAATAGTTCTTGAAACTGGAGGTGTGTGACTTCAGTTTTCCGTATCTCCTGCCTAATGGTAGCTGCCTGAGGTGCAATGTCCCGGATGGTGAGGATCTTTGAGGCAGAATCCCCTGGGGAAGAATGCGCCCGTGATGTATTGGTCTGCTTAGTCCATGACTCTCTGAAGATTCTTACATTCCTGTTCATCCGAATTGAAATATCAGATCATGGGGCACCCGGTCAGAATCTTTCCAACCTTTAGCCAAATTTAAGTCCCCTTGTGCCATTTGTGCTGGGTTAAAACCAATCCAAATCCCTCTACAATATGTGTAATTATATGCTCAAAAGCATTTCAAAGCTCTTTGCTAATGTCGCCAGTGTTAATACAAAATGTTTCCTTTAAGATTCCCTTACATTGGGTATTTCCATTGTGGGCTGTTCAGGGTCTGATAACCTACAGGAGCTAAAGAGTGGACTAGAGACCATCAAGTATGGCTGATATACTATCTCTCTCACCCCTATTCTCTTGCCTTTTCCCCACATCCTACGACACCCTGACTAACTAAGAATCTATCAATCTCCACTTTAAATACACTCAATGACTTCACCTCCACAGGTGCCTATTGCAATGAATTTCATAGATTCACCACTCTCTAGATAAAGAAATTTCTCCTTCTCTGTTCTAAAAGGACTTCCCTCTATTCTGAGGCTGTGCCCTGTGGTCCTAGACTCACCCACTATAGGAAACATTCTCTCCGCATGCACTGTGTCTAGGCTTTGGGTGTAGAGCAGGACTTCCCAACCCTTTTTATGCTCCTATCAAGTTGGGAACCGCTGGTCTAAGAGGGTGTAACATGCATCAATGCTTTGGATCATCGGTGTCTGAGCAGGTTCTAGATCTAAAAACAGCAACAATGCCTTGGCCTCCACAGATGCTGCTGAGTTCTTCCAGCAGTCTTTTTATTCCCCTTCCTCCAGGTAACCAAAATGTTGGGAAAATCTTACAAATGGAAAGAGAGGCCGGAAGGTTTAGCATGAGAATTTCAGAGTCTTCAGCTGTCGAAAGCAGAACAGACAATGATGTTGTCATTCAGACCAGGAGGCTGCAACTGGAGGTCATAGGGAATTCAAGATCAAGTTCATTGTCAATCAACCACTGACATGTATAGAGCTAAACGAAACATTGTTCCTCTGGGGACACATAACAAATAAAATAATATTCACACAATAATATTAACAGTTGTGTGGGCACGTGGCCAAGTGGTTAAGGTATTGGACTAGGGCCCTGAAGGTCGTGAGTTCGAGCCCCAGCCGAGGCAACGTGTTGTGTCCTTCAGCAAGGCACTTAATCACACATTGCTCTGTGACGACACTGGTGCCAAGCTGTATGGGTCCTAATGCCCTTCCCTTGGACAACATCGGTGTCGTGGAGAGGGGAGACTTGCAGCATGGGCAACTGCTGGTCTTCCATACAACCTTGCTCAGGCCCGCACCCTGCAAAGTGAAGACTTTCCAGGCGCAGATCCATGGTCTTGCAAGACTAACGGATACCTTTCTTATTTATTTATTTCATATTAACAGTTAAAAATATATACTGTAGGTGCACAGGTTGACATAAAGTGCATATATAAAACTATGCAAAGGGCTTAGGCACACACATATATAAAACTAGGGTGCCTAAGACTTTTGCACAGTACTGTAGTAATTTTATGTATGGCACTCCACTGCTGCCACAAAAAAAACACAAAATTCATGACGGTGATGATAAACCTGATTCTGATCTGGGTCTCTACTGTGGACTGAGAGTGGGAAGGGGCAGGGAGAGGGGAATCATGGTTGGGAAAAGGGGAAGGGAGAGGGGAGAGAGTGGGAAGCACCAGAGAGACATTCTGTAATGATCAATAAACCAATTGTTTGGAATCAAATGACCTTGTCTGGTGTCTCAGGGCTGGTTGTGTCTGCACCAGTGGCACCCCCCCACCTACTTGTGTGATGTGCTGCGCCGTGTTCACGATCTTCTGCAGCTTATTTCGGTCTTGGACAGGACAGCTTCCATACCAGGTTGTGATACACTCTAGAAGAATGCTTTCTACGGTGCATCTATAAAAATTAGTGAGGGTTTTAGGGGACAGGCCAAATTTCTTTAGTTTTCTCAGTAAGTAAAGGTGCTGGTGGGCCTTCTTGGCAGTAAACTCTGCTTGGTTAGACCAAGTCAGGTCATTTGTGATATTGACCCCAAGGAACTTAAAGCTTTTGACCTGTTCAACTTGTGCACCACCGATGTAAATTGGGTTGTGCGGTCCGCTACTCCTTCTGAAGTCAACAACCAATTCCTTCGTCTGGCTGATGTTGAGGGATAGGTTATTGTCTTCGCACCATGCCACCAGGTTCTTAATTTCCTCTCTGTACTCAAACTCATCCTTACCCGAGATACCACCTACAATTGTTGTGTCATCAGCAAACATATATTGAGTTCGATGGAAACTTGGCTACACAATCATGGGTGTACAGTGAGTACAGCAGGGGGCTGAGTACACAGCCTTGTTGGGCACCGGTGCTCAGAGTGATTGTAGAGGAGAGCTTGTCCCCTATTTTTACAGACTGGGTCCTGTCTGTGAGGAAGCTGAAGATCCAGCTGCAGATCTGAGTGCTAAGGCCCAGGTTCCGGAGCTTAGGAATCAGTTTATTTGGAATGATGGTATTAAAGGTAGAGCAGTAGTCAATGAAAAGGAGCTTTATGTATGCGTCTTTATTCTCCAGGTGTTCTCAGGAGGAATGTAGGGCCAGAGAGATGGCATCTGCCGTTGACCTGTTGCTCAGGTAGGTGAATTGCAAAGTGTCGAGGTTTACTGGTAGGCTGTGGTTGATGTGTGCCATAACCAATCTCTCGAAGCACTTCATAGCAATTGATGTCAGAGCCACAGGTCGATAGTCATTCAGGCTTGCCACCTTGCTCATCTTTGGCACTGGGATTATCGTTGCCTTCTTAAAACACGAGGGGATCTTAGACTGAAGCAAGAGCAGTTGAAGATGTCAGCAAACACTCCAGCTAGCTCGCTTGCACAGGCCCGGAGAAACCGTCCTGGGACGCCATCTGGGCCTGTCGCCTTCCTTGGATTTATCTTCAGGAAGGCCCTTCTAACGTCCTCCTTGGTGACGATGAATCTCGATGCCACCAGGTTCGGTTCATCTGGAGGGAGCGGGACGCTCCTCTTCTGTTCGAATCTTGCGTAGAATACGTTAAGTTCATCAGGAAGAGAAGCGCCACAGTTATTGATATTCCCAGCCTTTTCTTTGCGCCCAGTGATCTCATTTAGACCCTGCCATAGTCTACTAGCATCCCTCTGGTTAGCCTGGGCTTCCAACTTGGCACCCTTAATGGCTTTCCGGAGTTCACGCCTGGATTCCGTGTAGCAACTGGTGTCCCCTGACCTAAAAGCCTCAGCTCTAGCCTTTAAAAGGGACTTGACCTCATAATTCATCCAAGGTTTCTGGTTAAGGAATACCCGGATCGCCTTGCGAGACACACAGTCCTCCATGCATTTCCAAATAAAGTTCGTGACAGCTGAGGCATACTCATCGAGGTTAGCTGCCGAGTCCTTGAATACTAACCAGTCCACCGATTCAAAGCAGTCACGAAGGACCTCATCCGTTTCCTCCGTCCAACGCGCCACTACTTTTGACACCGTGACCTCCCACTTCAGTTTCTGTTTGTAAGCCGGGAGGAGGAGTACGGCCTGATGGTCCGATTTTCCAAAGTGAGGTCGTGGGATGGAACGGTAGGCATCCTTGATTGCTGTGTAGCGGTGGTCAAGTATATATGGGCCTCTAGTGGAGCAGGAGACATGTTGGTATAACTTTGGCAGCGCCTTTCTGAGGTTGGCCTGGTTAAAGTCCCCGGCTGTAATGAGCTAAGCCTCCGGATACCTGGTCTCAAGTTCAGTGATGTTGGCATACAGTATGTTCAGAGCACACTCCACGTCCGCCTGGGGGGAATGTAGACTGCTGTCAGTATGACCGAGGTACATTCCCGTGGCAGATAGTAGGGACGACACTTCACCGACAGGTGTTCCAGGTCCGGGCTGCAGGAGCTTGTCAGTGCCACTGTGTCTGAGCACCACGCAGTATTGATCAGTAGGCAGACACCACCTCCCCTCGTCTTGCCCGAAGACGCCGTGCGGTCCATCCGATGGATCGAAAATCCCTCTGGTCGGATGGCACAGTCGGGGGTGGCAGGGGAGAGCCAGGTCTCCGTGAAACAGAATACACAGCAGTTCTGCATCTCCCTGCAGTAGGTGAGTCTCCCTTTAAGGTCATCCACCTTGTTCTCTATGGCTTGCACATTAGCTAGTAGGATGGTGGGCATAGGGACCCTGAAGCCCGTCAGCTTCAATCTGACCAGCAGCTCAGCTCTTTTCCCATGCTTCCTCGGTAAGTAGTGCATCTTTCCAGGTCTCCATCGATGTAGTGTGTTGTTGTCAGCTCTTTGATGTCGACGGGTCGCGTCGTCAGGCGCTCCGGGTCGGACCGAGTAACCGGGGAGGCTCCGCTGCCACTTCCAGCTGCTGGGGGCCCGGGCTGTCGATTGGGATGGGCCCCGAAGCCGTCACTTAATCCCAGATGGCCGGGCTCCTGGTTGAAACAAGTCTGTAAGCCGAGTCACTCTTGCGGAGGCCTCTGCTCCAGTCGAGCCTCGGGCTCGATTTCCGAGGTTGGCGGCAGAGGCCTCACTTCCGGCAACTGTGGATGGCCACCAATGGGGCTTTACGGTGGTCGCTCCGGGGAAGCGTCTGGGGCATCTTGAGGTCTCCGCCGTCACTTCTGTGTGGTCGTCTGCTCCGGAGAGATGCTGGTCGGAATGGTCCGTGTCTCCATGTTCTCCGGCACGGTAGCAGACCGCGGGTCTCCGGGAACGTGGTGGGTCTCGTTGGTTGGGTCCAGGTGCAGTCCGGAGTTTAAGAAACAGTTCTGGCGTGGTGGTCTCCAGCTCGGTCAGTAGATTCGCCAAGGTGTTGTTGATCTTTATCATGTTAAATTGGAGGTTTAGTAGGGTTTCTCGGGTATAGGATAGTGGAGAGGGCAGTTTGCTCGGGAGAGCACACGCAAAGTCGCCAGTTACTGGCACCATCTTTAACGGAGAATATACCCAATGATTTGGCCTCCACAGCCACCTGTGGCAATGTATTCCTCTTAATCACCACTCACTGGCTAAAGAAATTCCTCCTCATCTCTGTTCTAAATGGACACCCCTCTATTCTGAGGCTGTGTTCTCTGACCTTAGACTCCTCCACCACAGGAAACACCCTCTCCAGATCCACTCTACTGAGGCCTTTCAATGTTTGATAGAGCCCCCCTCATTCTTCTGAATTCCAGTGAGTACAGGCCCAGAGCATCTAATGCTCCTCATGTGATAAGCCTTTCAATCCCACAATCATATTTGTGAATGTCCTTTGAACCCTCTCCAATGGCAACTCATCCTTTCTTAGATAAGGGGCCAAAACTACTCACAAGTGAGGCCTTACCAGTGCTTTATAAACCCTCAACATTATATTCTTGCTTTTATATTCTGGACCTCTCAAAGTGAATGTGAAAATTTCATTTGCCTTCCGCACCACCAACTCAACCTGCAAATGAACCTCTGGGGAATCGTGCAGGAGGACTCCCAAGCCCCTTTGCACAGAACATTTTTTGAATTTCTTTCCATTTAGAAAATAGTCCACTTCTTCTGCCAAAGTGTATTCCATCTGCCACTTTCTTCTACCTATCTTCATATCTCCCACAAACTGGGCCACAAAGCCATCAATTCCATCATCCAAATCATTGACAGAGACCATGAAAATACAATCACATTCTCTTCCTCTGAGGAGGCTCAAGGGATAAAGTCAGCGATAACACTACCTCAGGCCCTTTTGTGTCCCTCTCAAAGAGTAGACAGGGTCTGCAATGACTCGCGCCTCCTCCGTAGAGCATCACTCCCTCAGAAAATCACCAGAGAAGCAGACAGCGCTTTTTCTGTTTGAGTTTCTGGAATGGGATTTGAACTAATGACCTTCTGACTCAGAGGAAAGCGTGGGTTTCAGGAAATGGACTAATTACATAAGGGCTGATGTCATCCATCTGTGAAGGAAGTTGGTAATGAAACCATCTGTGAGTCACACCATTCCTTTCATACCTACCTTTCAGCACGTTCCTTCCAAAAGAAGACGAACTTATCAATGACAAAACAGAGAAACAGATGATTAGAATGAGAATGTAAGGGCAGATTTCTTCAGTCAGCCACAATGAATTGGTGGAAACTCTAGCTTTGTGGAGTCTATTATTCAGACAGATTCGGGAACATACATGGCTTCAATCAGACACGGTGTGTGCCCAAGTAAAGAGCCACATTGCCAGAAAGTTGACAAGCCATGCTGGCTAACAGGCCAAACCCACTTGTGTTGGCAGTAGAATTTGCAAACCTCCAGGCAGGGAAGTGTTTTCAAATCGACTGCTCTTCAATACACAAGGAATAATAAGTCGTTGTTTGGGTGTGCAGTGCACCAGCGAACCACCTGACCTCTCAGGAGGACATAGGACATCCCATCAAGCTTCCATGGAAGAGCAGTGGAAGAATGCTAACATGATAACGTACCAGTTAGCACAAAGCTTCACAGTGCCACCAATCACTGATTGAGGTTCAATTGCAGCCACGGCCTGTCAGGAGTTTGTACGTTCTCCCCATGACCACCTGGGCTTCCCCCGGGTGCTCCGGTTTCCTCCCACATACACAAAATGTGCGGGTTAGGGTTAGTAAGTTGTGTGCATGTTCTGTTGGTACCAGAAGTGTGACAATTAAAAATTAGCATAAAGAATCATGAAATTACTTTAAACTTCCATGGGCCACACTTCAATCAGTGACCTGATCAGTATCTGGACGTTGGAGGCACTTCTGCAGGTCTGGGTCAGGGACCACCCCCACAGGTCAGCAAACCCCAAGGTCAGAGGCACGTCCGGAGTTTAAATCTTGGGCTTCCAAGTACCGTGATCGCTGAGACCTGGGGTCAATACTGAAGATCGAAGACCAAACTCCGCAAGTGCAGAAGCTGAGGGCTAATGTTTGTGGGTCTGGGCCAGGAACTGGATATTGGAGGTCTGTCTGCTTGTGTGAGTGGTTGGGACATGTTCTTTGATGTTTCTGGAGAGGATGTCAGAGTTCAGAGTTTAATGCTGACATCATTGGTCTGAAGAGTCTGCATGTCAAGCCCCTGGAACGTGAGTTGTTTTTTCCCGGTGTTCTGGTTTCTGGGTGGCCGATTGCAGCCGGTGCATATCACAAGTCCTGGTTATGCGACCACTGACACCAGGCAGACAATCTCTGAAGAGTATTGATAATGGCTGGGGTCACCCGTCTTGTATAGATACTGCCCAGAAGAAGGGAATGGTAGACCAGTTATTTGCCAAGAACAATCACGGTCATGGAAAGGCCGTGAACACCCATGTCATACGACACGCCACAATGATGGATCCCGCTTTCTTGAAGCATTGCCCTTTGAAGATGTCCTGGATGTTACTGGCTGAGTCAATCGCACTCTGCAGCTTTCCCCGATCCTGTTCAGTGGCCCCTCTGTAGCAGACGGTGATGCAACTAGTTAAAACGCTCTCCACAGTAACATCTGTAGAAATTTGCTAATTCACCCAGACCCTTGAACCACAATTAAAGGGGGAAAAATGTTCCTTTTCCTGGTCATTAAACAAGCTTGGAATAATCACAGACTTAAATTGGCAAAACTGAGAGGATGTTTTCATCACAGAATTACTCTTTGAGCTGTTTCACCATCTGCAGCCAACTTTCCCACATTCACATCGCTCAGCACGTCCATCTTCAAAATTATTTCCTTTTTTAAAAAAAAAGCCTTCTCAGTGCTCTTATGATTGGTCTCACAGATGTTGCTGGCAGCATCGTGTGTTTCATGCCCAGAGACTTCAAGGCAAGGTTGGAGCGCTGGTAGATAGACAGCTGCGGAGAAACTATTTCATTCCTCCTTCCTGAAGGAACAGAAGGACACAGTGGTGCAGCTGGAAGTCAAGGTTAGCGCGATACTATTAAAGTTCAAAGTTCAAAGTATTTTTTATTATCAGAGTATATATATGTCACCATATACAACTCTGAGATTCATTTTCCTGTGGGCATATTCAGCAAACCTATAGAATAGTAACTATAACAGGATCAATGAAAGATCAGAAGACAACAAACTGTGCAAATGCAAATATAATTAGCAATAAATAACAAGAACATGAGCTAATGAGATAAAGAGTCCTTAAAGTGAGATAATTGGTTATGGGAACATTTCAATGGATGGCTAAGTGAGTGTAGTTATCCCCTTTGTTCAGGAGCCTCAAGGCTTTTCAGAATTCAGAGATGTTTTCCAACGCTGACTGTAAGCAGTTTGTATGTTCTCCCTATGACCTGATGAGTTTCCTCTGGTTGTTCCAGTCCAGAGACTTACTGGTTAGGAGGTTAATTGTAAACTGTCCTGTGATGAGGCTAGTGGTCAGAGGAGTGGCTCGCTGGGCTGGGGGGGGCGGTCCTGTTCTGCACTGCATCAGTAAATAAACTGATAAACACATAGTGGCACTTCATGGACTATTGGATTGAATGGACATTCACAATAATGTTTCTGGGATCGAATGTCTTGTCATATGAGGAGTGATTGATGGCTCTGGGTTCTACTCAATAGAATTCAGAAGAATGAGGGGTGATCTCATTGAAACCTATAGAATGATGAAAGGTCTCGATAGAGTGGATGTGGAGAGGATGTTTCCTATGGTGGGGAGTCTAGGACCAGGGGGCACAGCCTCAGAAAAGAGGATTGTCTTTTTAGAATGGAGACAAGGTGGAATTTCTTTAGTTAGAGTGTGGAATTCATTGCCCTATTCTGCTGTGGAGGTCAAGTCATCTGGTATATTTAAGGCAGAGCTTGATAGATTCTTGATTAGTCAGGGCATGAAGGGACATGGGGAAAAGGCAGGAGATTGGAGCTGAGCGGGAAAATGAATCAGCCATGATGAAATGATGGAGCAGACTCGATGGGCCAAATGGTCTAATTCTGCACGTGTATCTTACGGTTATGACCACGCTGTTACAGTTTGTAAGATGTCTGGATCGTTTTAACCCTACTGTCCTAAAGCCTTTACATGATTCACCAATAGCCACTTCCTGCACAAGAATTCTGTGAATCTCCCCTCTAATTCTGAAAAGCCTCCAACTAAACAGGCTCATGGAAAAGATTCCCTGGCAAATTATCCCCCATTACCCGAGCTAATCCTGTTGAAGTGTCTTAGCCTGGAATGCTAACTGTTCATTTCCCTGGATGCTGCTTGACCTGCTGAGTTCCTCCAGCATTTTATGTGTGTTCTCTGGATTTCCAGCATCCACAGAATCTCTTGTGTTGGGTCAGCATCGATTTGAGTGAGAGAGTTTTGGGACAGCTCGGCGGCATAGCTTGTAAAGCTGCTGCCTTAAGCATGGGACTCAATTCCAAGCGAGCTCCGTAAGGAACTCCCTGTGACTATGTGGAAAAGGGAAAGGGCTGAAGAAGGAATTATCAGATAGTAGCTCAGGTTGAGGTGTTTGACGTTGTGGTTTTTGCCGAGCTTGGTGAATAACTCCATCACCAGTTGGGTGACATCCTCAGTGTGCAGTCGTTAATGTTTCCCTCAGAGTACTTGAGTTTATTTAGTGTCCCCCCCCCATTCGCTCTCCTCAATCTGGATTGGCTACCCCTTCGGTTGACCTTTGAGTTCTATTGGCTCGTGTTTCTTTGGCTCACAAACAGCTAACTTAAGGAGACTTGACTCAAGAACTGAAGTACCAGTAAAGACAACTGACAAAAGCAATGTGGTGTACAGGATCACCTGTGGAGACTGCAACAAAAACTATATCGGCCAGACAGGACGTAAACTCTGAAACACAAACTGGCAGTACAGACCCATGATTCAGTGTCTCTAATCTCAGTACATGAAGACCAAGAAGGACACCACTTTAACGGAGGTTCTCACACAGGCATGAGAACTTTTAGAGGTGTGTGTCTCTTCTGGTAACTTCAAAAACAAACATATCGAAGTAGACGCCATCTATGAGCACCTAAGAGCCAAAGAAACGTGAGCCAATAGGGCTGAAGAAGGAATCTGATAGGGGAGGAGAGTGGACATTGGCAGTGAGGGAACATAAAAAATAGGAGTAGCAGCAGGAGTAGGCCATCTGTCACGCAATTAAATCATTAGATCATCACGCACTCATCTCCAGCGACCTGTCTTTTCCCCATAACCCTTCATTCCTCCTTAAGGAGGAGGGTCAGCAGAAGGAGGTAATGGCTAGGTGAGGAGAAAGGAAGGGGTAAGACGGGAGCCATAATTGGGAATGGGAGAAAAGAGAATGGGGAGTGGGGCAGCTCACTTTGCACTCCAAGTTCAAGCATTTGTAGTCCAATACATCTCCTAATTTGCGGGAGTCATGCTCCCCCCCCCCACCCCCACCCCGTAATATAGACTCTGAAACAGCTGTCATTTCCGCTCCAGCACAATATTTCCTTCCTGGGCTGTGGTTATTTCTGAGTTCGCTTTCAGCCTGACTACACTGTGAGCACTACTTCACCTCTTGCATTTTGCAGTCGCTTGCTACATTTTGCAGTTATCTGCGCAGTAACCAGGTTATCGGTCCCATTGCCACCACTGCAATGACTGAAACAAAATCGCTGTTCTTATGTGTCAGCAAAGTGTAAAGATCCCACCCTACTGGTACCTTGTGAACTTCTTCCTTTTCTACCTGCACCCTTATAGAGTTACAGAGTCATAGAAAAGTACAGCACAGAAATAGAACCTTCAGCCCATCTAGACCATGCTGGAAAATTTAAACTGCCTACTCTCATCAACCTGAACTGGGACCAAAGCCCTCCATAGCCCCACCATCCATGTACCTATCCAAACTTCCCTTAAATGTTGAAATCGAGCTTGCATGCACCACTTGCTCTGGCAGCTTGTTCCACACTCTCACCACCCTCTGTGAAGAAGTGTCCCCTTATATTCTCTTTAAACATTTCACCTTTCATCTTTAACTCTCTAGTTCTAGTATCCCTTGAGGCCTTTACTAATCAAGAACCTACCAATCTCCATAGAACCATAGAACCATAGGAACTACAGCACAGAAACAGGCCCTTTGGCCCTTCTTGGCTGTGCCGAACCATTTTCTGCCTAGTCCCACTGACCTGCACACGGACCATATCCCTCCATACACCTCCCATCCATGTATCTGTCCAATATATTCTTAAATGTTAAAAAAGAACCTGCATTTACCACCTCCTCTGGCAGCTCATTCCATACTCCCACCACTCTCCATGTGAAGAAGCCCCCGCTAATGTTCCCTTTAAACTTTCCCACCCACCCTTAACCCATGTCCTCTGTTTTTTTTCTCCCCTTGCCTCAGTGGAAAAAGCCTGCTTGCATTCACTCTATCTATACCCATCATAACTTTATATACCTCTATCAAATCTTCCCTCATTCTTCTACACTCCTAGTTATACCTAGTTACTTGGCCTCGAAAGCCATCTGTGACAATGATTGTATGGGAATGCACATTGTCTTTCTTCCAGGGTTTGGGAATCAAAACTAGAGGACATTGTCATAACGAGGTGCTGGGAATGGACCCAAATGTGAGACACAGACACTGAAGTACAAGAAACAGGACTTGACTAGAGTAGGGACGTGATAGGATACAGACAGGGAGCAAGGAAAAGAATGCAGACTTGGGCTAGGGAAAGCGGGACCAGGACTAGGAACCATGGACTAGGAGACAAGGTTTGGACTCTGAGCCCGAGACTGGACAAGGGCCCAGAACCTGGGTCTTGCCTCGGGCTCGGACCCCAGAACCAGGCAAGGACATGACATGGTTTCAGGACAGGATGTAGCTGGGGTCTAGAGGCCTGAGCTTGGAGACAGTCTGGGGTCTTTGCTCTTGAGGCTTGAGGCTGGGATCTTGTGTCTTGAGCTTGGCTTGAGGCTGGGGTCTTGGGTTCTTGGAGCTAGGCTGCGGGATCCTCGAGGCTTGGGTTCTTGGAGCTTGGCCGTGGGAACCTCGAGGCTTGGGTTCTTGGAGCTTGGCTGCGGGATCCTTGAGGCTTGGGTTCTTGGAGCTTAGCCGCGGGATCCTTGAGGCTTGGGTTCTTGGAGCTTGGTTGCGGGATCCTCGAGGCTTGGGTTCTTGGAGCTTGGCTGCGGGATCTTCGAGGCTTGGGGTCTTGGAATTTGGATGCGGGATTCTCGAGACTTGGGTTCTTGGAGCTTGGCTGCGGGATCATCAAGGCTTGGGTTCTTGGAGCTCAGAGACACACTGGGAACTGAACATCAACATAGAGCCAGGACTTATCCTAAGACAAGCCGAGACTCAACTTCATCTCCACACCAAGGTGGGACAGGTCCCTCCGTCAGGTAACGGCAGAACAGGACTGAACGAGAGACTCCTGGACAGGACGAGGGAACCCCAGCACCGGTCTGGGCGAGGTACTCCTGGGCCGGGCTAAGCACATGTACAGGACGAGAACACGGAGCCTAGACTTGGTCGGGGGAGAACAGGAACGCAGAGCCTTGGTTGAGGGAGAACAGGAACATGTAACACAGAACCGGGACCCCTCCTTGGGAACAGGACTTGGGGCTGGGGCCCTACATAGAGTCAGGACCCTTCCTAGGGAGCAGAACGTAGGGCCAGGATTCATACACAGAACACTGAGAGATAGATCTCCACTCAAGGTAGCGGCAAACGGCCGGACCTACCTAGTGAAGGCATGGACACAGAGACAGTTCCCAACTCAAGGTAGCGGCAAATGGCCAGACCTAACTAGCAAAGGCGTGGACACAGAGACAGTTCCCAACTGAAGGTAACGGCGAACGGTCAGACCTACCTAGTGAAGGAGTGGACACAGAGACAGTACCCAATTCAAGGTAGCGGCAAACAGCCAGACCTACCTAGTGAAGGCGTGGACACAGAGACAGTTCCCAACTCAAGATAGCGGCAAATGGCTGGACCTACCTAGCAAAGGTGTGAACACAGAGACAGTTCCCAACTCAAGGTAGCGGCAAACAGCCAGACCTACCTAGCGAAGGCGTGGAAGGAAGGGTAAGGGTAGGGAACAGTCCAGCAACTGAAGCTGAACCCAAGAGCTATTGATGTAGCCAGCCCAAAATGAGAATCATGTGCCTCAATTAAGGCACCAACAGAACAAGGGAAAACTGGAAAACCTGGAATATGGATTGATGGCCCAGACCGCGAACCGGAATACAGACTTCATGGACCAGAACATGATGCTTCCTCACTGGGGTTGAGTTGTTCCCAGCATGCACCATGACAGAGTTTGTGTTCTTCCTCACTGGGGTTGAGTTGTTCCCAGTGTGCACTATGACAGAGACTGTGTTCTTCCTCACTGGGGTTGAGTTGTTCCCAGTGTGCACTATGACAGAGACTGTGTTCTTCCTCACCGGGGTTGAGATTTGCCAGCACATACTGTGACAGAGTTTGCCATTATTTCACACTCAGGTCCAGTCCTGCCAGCGATCACTGTGACATGCAGTGGGAAAGATTTAACAGGACCCTGAAAGATAGTTTATATTTACCTGGAGACTGTTTTGTATATAGAATGAGCTGCTAGAAGAAGGGATTGAGAAAGGTAAAATAATAACTTTTAAAACACGTGATAAATTCTGCGGATGTTGGAAATCCAGAGCAATGCACACAAAATTCTGGAGGAACTCAGCATGGAGAGGAATAAACAGTCGACGTTTCAGGCTGAGAAAAGACAGCCAGACAGGTCCATGGACTGAAAAGGTTTAGAAGACTAAGGGGCAAGTATTGGCAAATGGGACTGGCTTGATGAGACATCTTGTATCAGATGGGCTGAATGGCCTGATTCTGTGCTGTTTGACTTCCTGATTCTATGACTCTCAGCTGCAGAGCTGAGTTGAAAAGTTGCAAGGTCACAGCGATGTCTCTGTGTCCTGGCTAAACACTTCTGCTCCTTCTCACGCTTGCTGAAGCCCCTGCACCTTACCTCCATTGCCCCCATCCTCTCTCCCACAGCCATGTAAACCGAAACTCCAGGTTTCTCTGTCCACTGTGATGCTGACCGGCCCACAGTGCCCAGTGTTTTCTATTGACTCAACAACTTATCGTCTCGGCAACCCTGGGTTTGCCGTCTCCCCTTCGTCCTGCTGAGCCATATCAGATCAATAGCAGAAATGTGGCAAGTGTGGCATTTAGCCGACTGATTGGGCTTCTTATGTGGGGGTGGGGGGTGGGGAAGGGGGGGTGCTCTCTCTTTTGGTGCGGGCTTTTGAACACGTATGTTTTTATCTTGGCAGGCCTGGTTTGCCACACCCGCACTAAGTTGCCCAGTAAGCTATTGACAGGGGGAGGTACGGGAGCGTAGCCATTAGCACAGTGCTTTACAATACGGGTTCCTTTCCTGCTGCTGCTTGTACCTTCTCCCCACCACATGGGTTTCCTCCCACAGTCCTCCTATCATAATTTGTCCCATGATTAGCTAAGATTAAATCAAGGAATTGCTGAGGAAAGGGCTGGAAGGGCTTACTCTGCACTGTATCTCAATCAATCAATCAATAGATCGATAGACAAATACCTCAGAAAAAATGTTTAATCATACCATCTGTTGTCTCACTCCACGTGTATGACCCCAACCTTACCTCATGTGTACACCTAGCTTCGTTCTCTCCCGTTGCTGGCTCTGACGAAGTGCCTTTAACCTCAAACGGTGACTCTGTGTGTCATTCCACAGATGCTGCCCAGCCTGCTAGGTATTCATAGCATTTCCCCAACTCCTTCATCTGGGTTCCAGAATCCACAACTAGTTGGCTTTCACCAACCCTGCAATGCTTGTTCAGAGTAACTGAGCCGAATCCATAAGACATAGCAGCAGTATGAGGCCATTCAGCCCAAGTCTGCTCTGTTATTCCATCATGGTTGATTTATTATCTCTCTCAACCCCATTCTCTTGCCTTCTACCTGTTACATTTGTTGCCCTGACTAATCAAGAACCTATCAACCTCCACTTTAAATATCCCCAATGACTTTCACAGCATTTCTTGAAATCGTGATAAAAATAATACTGATTTAGTCTCACAAAATTCACTTTAAAAAACTCCAACAGTTTGGCTCATAATCTGGTTTAATATCAGTGCCATATGTTGAGAAATTGTTTTGTGGTAGTAGTACATTGCAGTACATAACAAAAAAGCTATAAATTACCATCAGAAACATATTACTATATAAATATCTGAGGCATATATAAGACTTTTGCACAATATTATAGTGATTTTATGTATTGCACTGAACTGTTGCCACAAAAAAAAACAAATTTCATGGCTATGTGAGTGATGATAAACCTGATTCTGATCTGGGTCTCTATTGTGGACTGAGAGTGGGAAGGGGTCAGGGAGAGGGGAATCATGGTTTGGAAAAGCGGAAGGGAGAGGAGGAGTGGGGAGCACCAGAGAGACATTCTGTAATGATCAATAAGACAATTGTTTGGAATCAAATTATCTTGCCTGGTGTCTCAGGGTTGAGCATGTCTGCACTTACGCCACCCCCTCCTCCCACCTCGACCCTGGCACTCCTTCTCTGCCACCTGTTTGACATCCCTCCTGCAGCACTCCATCCTCACCATTCTTTGCTCCTGCCTGATTAACAAACTTGATCTCCACTCTACTTTGGCAAATACAGTACTCTGCAAAAGTCTGCGGATGACATGAAGCTGGGCGGCAGTGTTAGCTGTGAGGGGGATGCTAAGAGGATGCAGGGTGACTTGGATAGGTTAGGTGAGTGGGCAAATTCATGGCAGATGCAATTTAATGTGGATAAATGTGAAGTTATCCACTTTGGTGGCAAAAATAGGAAAACAGATTATTATTTGAATGGTGGCCGATTAGGAAAAGGGGAGGTGCAATGAGACCTGGGTGTCATTATACACCAGTCATTGAAAGTGGGCATGCAGGTACAGCAGGCGGTGAAAAAGGCGAATGGTATGCTGGCATTCATAGCAAGAGGATTCGAGTACAGGAGCAGAGCAAGGAGGTACTACTGCAGTTGTACAAGGCCTTGGTGAGACCACACCTGGAGTATTGTGTGCAGTTTTGGTCCCCTAATCTGAGGAGAGACATCCTTGCTATAGAGGGAGTACAAAGAAGGTTCACCAGATTGATTCCTGGGATGGCAGGACTTTCATATGAAGAAAGACTGGATCGACTAGGCTTATACTCTCTGGAATTTAGAAGATTGAGGGAGGATCTTATTGAAACGTATAAAATCCTAAAGGGATTGGACAGGCTAGATGCAGGAAGATTGTTCCCGATGTTGGGGAAGTCCAGAATGAGGGGTCACAGTTTGAGGATAAAGGGGAAGTCTTTTAGGACCAAGATTAGGAAAAACTTCTTCACACAGAGAGTGGTGAATCTGTGGAATTCTGTGCCACAGGAAACAGTTGAGGCCAATTCATTGGCTATACTTAAGAGGGAGTTAGATATGGCCCTTGTGGCTAAAGGGATCAGGGGGTATGAAGGGAAGGCTGGTACAGGGTTCTGAGTTGGATGATCAGCCGTGATCATACTGAATGGCGGTGCAGGCTCGAAGGGCCGAATGGCCTACTCCTGCACCTATTTTCTATGTTTTCTATGTTTCTATGTCTCAGACACCCTAGCTATATACTGTATACTGAGGGCCTATAAAAAGTATTCACACCTTGGAAGTTTCATGTTTTATTATTTTACAACATTGAATCACAATGGATTTAACTTGGCTTTTTTGACACCAATGTACAGAAAAATTATCTTTCGTGTCAAAGCGAAAACAGATCTCTACAATTAATTACAAATATAAAACACAAAATAATTGATTGTAGAAGTATTCAACCCTTTAATATGACACACCAAATCACTGGTTTTAGTAGTCTCATAATTAGTTAAATGGAGATCACCCACGTGTAATAAAGGAGTTTGAACTGATTATAATAAAAATACCATAAGACCATAAGCCATAGGACCAGAACTAGGGTATTTAGCTCATTGAATCTGCTCCACCATTCAATCATGGCTGAAACCCTTTTTACCCTTCTTCAACCCCACTCCTTGGCTTTCCCTCCATAACCTTTGATGCCAGGGCCGATCAAGAATCTATCAATTTTCACCCTAAGTACACCCAACAACCTGGCCTCCACAGCTGCCTGTGGTAACAAATTCCACAAATGCGCTCTCTGGCTGAAGAAATTTCTCTACATCTCTGTTTTAAGTGGACCCCCCTCTATACTGAGGTTGTGCCCTCTTGTCAATAGACAATAGACAATAGACAATAGGTGCAGAAGTAAACCATTCGGCCCTTCAAGCCTGCACCGCCATTCTGAGATCATGGCTGATCATCTACTATCAATACCCGGTTCCTGCCTTGTCCCCATAACCCCTGATTCCCCTATCCATAAGATACCTATCTAGCTCCTTCTTGAAAGCATCCAGAGAATTGGCCTCCACTGCCTTCTGAGGCAGCGCGTTCCACACCTCCACAACTCTCTGGGAGAAGAAGTTCCTCCTCAACTCTGTCCTAAATGACCTACCCCTTATTCTTAAACCATGCCCTCTGGTACTGGACTCTCCCAGCATCTGGAACATATTTCCTGCCTCTATGTCCTAGCTACCCCACCATGAAAAACATCCTTTCCACATCTACTCTGTCTAGGCCTTTCAATATTCAAAAGCTTTCAATGAGATCCCCCTCAGCCTTCTAAATTCCAGTGAATACAGGCCAAGAGCTATCAAATGTTCCTCATATGATAACACTTTCTTTCCTGAAATCATCCTCTTGAACCTCCACTGAACCTTCTCCAATGCCAGCATATCTTTTCTTAGGTAAGGAGCCAAAAAATGTTTACAGTACTCAAGGTGAGGCCTCACCAGTGCTTTATAAAGCCTCAGCATCACATCCCTGCTCTTGTATTCTAGACCTCTTGAAATGAATGCCAACATTGCATTTGCCTTCCTCACCACTGACTCAACCTGCATGTTATCCTTTAGGGTGTTGTACACAAGAACTCCCAAGTCCTTTTGCGTCTCTGATTTTTGGATTTTCTCCCAATTTAGTAAATAATGTGCACATTTATTTCTTCTACCAAGGTGTATGACTATGCATTTTCCAACATTGTATTTCATTTGCCACTTTCTTGCCCATTCTCCTAATCTGTCTAAGTCCTTCTGCAGCCTTCCCGTTTCCTTAACACTACCTGCCCCTCCACCAATCTTTGTATCATCTGCAAACTTGACAACAAAGCCATCTACTCCATCATCTAAATCATTTATATACAGCATAAAAAGGAACGGTTCCCACACCAACCCCTGCAGAACACCACTAGTCACTGGCAGCCAAACAGAAAAGGATCCTTTTATTCCCACTCACTGCCTCCTACCGATTAGCCAATGCTCTAACCATGCCAGTAACTTTCCTGTAATACCATGGACTCCTAACTTGGTAAGCAGCTTCATTTGTGGCACCTGGTCAAAGGTCTTCTGAAAGTCCAAATATACAACATCTATTGCATCCCCTTTATCTATCCTACTTGTAATCTCCACAAGGAAATCCACCAGTTTCTTCAGGCATGATTTTCCCTTAAGGGAAACATGCTGACTTTGCTCTGTCTTGTCCTGTGTCACCAAGTACTCCATAACTTCACCCTTAACATAGAAACATAGAAAACCTACAGCACAATACAAGCCCTTTGGCCCACAAAGCTGTGTCGAACATGTCCTTATCTTAACTTAACAATTGACTCCAACATCTTCCCAACCACTGAGGTCAGGCTAGCTGGTCTATAACTTCCTTTCTGCTACCTCCTTCCTTTCTTAAAGAGTGGAGTGACATTTGCAATTCTCCAGTCCTCTGGAACCATGCCAGAGTCCAACGATTCTTGAAAGATCATTGCTAATGCCTCCACAAATTCTTCTGTTACTCCTTTCAGAACCCGAGGGTGCAGTCCATGTGGCCCAGGTGAATTGTGTACCTTTAGGTCTTTCAACTTTTTGAGCACCTTCTCCCTTGTAATAGTAACTCATTTCTCTTCCCCAACACCCTTCAACATCTGACACACTGCTAGTGTCTTCCACAGTGAAGATTAGTGCAAAATACTCATTTAGTTCATCTTCCATCTTCTTGCCCCCATTATTATTTCTCTGGCATCATTTTCTAGCTGTCCAATATCCACTCTCATCTCTTTTTTATTTTTTATGTACAGTACTTGAAAAGACTTTTTCTATCCACCTTGGTAATGTTTGCTAGCTTGCTTTCATGTTTCATCTTTTCCTTCCTAATGGTTCTTTTAGTTTCTTTCTATAGGTTTTTAAAAGCTTTCCAATCCTCTATCTTCCTGCTAATTTTTGCTTTGTTGTATGCCCTCTGTTTTGCTTTTACATTAGCTTTGACTTCCCTTGTCAGCCACGGTTGTACTATTTTGCTATTTGAATATTTCTTTGTTTTTGGAATACATCTATCCTGTACCTTCCTCATTTATCTCAGAAACTCACGCCATTGCTGCTCTGCTGTCACCCCTACCAGCATCTCCTTCCAACTTATTTTGGCCAACTCCTCTCTCATACCACTGTAATTTTCTTTACTCCACCGAAATACTGCTGTCAGTCTTTACTTTCTCCCTACAAAATTTCAAGTTGAACTCAATCATATTGTGATCTCTACCTCCCAAGGGTTCCTTTACCTTAAACTCTCTAGTCACTTCCTGTTCATTACATGACACCCAATCCAGTATAGCTGATCGCTTAGTAGTCTCAACAGCAAACTGCACTACCATCCCGTCTTGTAGGCATTCAACCAATTCATTCTCTTGAGATACATTACCAATCTGATTCGCACAATCTACCTGAATGTTGAAATCTCCCATGTTAAAGTACACCTGCATCTGAAAGGTCCAACTGCTGATGAGTCAGTATTCTGTCAAAAATTACAACGTGAAGACAAAAGAACACTCCAAGATACTCTGCGAAAAGGTTATTGAAAAGCACAAGTCAGGAGATGGGTACAAGAAAATTTCCAAGTCAATGAATATCCCTCGGAGTACAGTTAAGTAGATTTATGGCACAGCTGTAAATCTGCCTAGAGCAGGCCATCGTTAAAAACTGAGTGACCGTGCAAGAAGGGGACTAGTAAGGGAAGCCACCAAGAGACCTTTGGCATTTCCAGAGGAGTTAGAAGCTTCAGTGCTGAGATGGGAGAGACTGTGCATCCAACAACTGTTGCCTGCTTCCTTCACCAGTCTTAGCTTTTTCGGAGAGTGGCAAACAAGAAAGGCACTGTTGAAAAAAACTCACATGAAATCTTGGCTAGAGTTTTCCAGAAGGCATGTGGGACACTCTGAAGTCAGCTGGAAGAAGGTTCTATGTCTGATAAAACCAAAATTGAGCTTTTTGGCCATCAGACTAAACGCTATGTTTGGCTTAAGCCAAACATCACACATCATCATAGACACCCCATCCCTACTGTGAAGCATGGTGTTGGCTGCATTATGCTGTGGGGATGCTTCACTGCAGAAAGCCCTGAAAGGCTTGTGAAGGTAGGGGGTAAAATGACTGCAGCAAAATACAGGGAAATCTTGGAGGAAAACCTGATGCAGTCTGTAAGAGAACTGCAACTTGGGAGAAGATTTGTTTTCCAGCAAGACAATGACCTGAAGCATAAAGGCAAGGCTACACAGGAACAGCTTAAAAACAAAGTTGGTGTCCTGGAATGGCCATGTTGGAGTCTAGACCTCAATACAATTGAGAATTTGTGGATGGACTTGAAAAGGGCCATTCACTCCTGATCTCCGTGCAGTCTGATAGCTTGAGCAGTTTTGTAATGAAGAATAGGGAAAAATTGCAGTGTTCAAACGTGCAAAGCAGATAGAGACCTATCCACACAGATTCAAGGTGTAACTGCTGCCAAAGCTGCATCTACTAAATACTCACTTGAAGGGGGTGAATACTTACTATTTTGTGTTTAATAATTGTAATAAATTTAGACGGATTTGTAGAAATTTGTTTTCACCCAAAGGAGGCTTTTCTGTTGATCAGTGTCAAAGTGTTAAAAAAAGGCTGAATTAAGTCCATTGTGATTCAATGTTGTAAAATAATAAACATAAAAACTTCCAAGGAAGGTGTATATTTTTTTATAGGCACTGTATGTGCCTAAGACTTTCACACAGTACTGTAGATACATAGAAATAAATAAAATATTTAGTGCAAAAAGAGAGCAAAATAAAGACAAAAGTAGTGAGGTATTGTATATGGTTTCATTGTCCTTTTGGAAATCCGAAGCCAGTGTGGAGGAAGCTGTTCCTTTTTCCAATTTCCTTAGCTTTATGCATTTGCGGGGGTGGGATTTGTCTCTTAATTTATTTTTAATTGGCATAAACTGTAACTTTAATAGTTAATGAAGAGTGGGTCATTACTGAGTGTAATTGAAACAGCAAAGTGCCTGGGGAATCTTTGTGCCAGACCCTGGCACTGCGCCTGGTTTCAAATCTTTTTGATGAAATACATTCCTGTAATTAACGGAGGCTCAAAGCTGGCAAGTCACAGCAGCTGAAACTCCTCCGGAATAAGGCGATCTTCCTGGCATGGATCATCCATGCTCGTTCTGACTTGATATCACAATACTGTAGTTAAAAAAAGGCAGTGGGTTGCTGAATAATGCCAGATGCCAGAAACCATGGGAGCTGGCGATAATGGAACTTAGTTATACATTCTGTTGGAGCGTACCAGACCCGAATCATTAACTGTTTCTTTGTCTGTGGATGCTGCTTGGCCTACTGAGTGCCGACAACAGTTCCTGCTTTGATTCACAGTTGATCTGGTCAAGATGGTGTTTGCGTGCAACACTCCATTGGTCAATATCTTGGGGTTTGACCACAAAACTGTTTATTTCAATTCTTTTATGTCTGCTTTTCATCTTAGATGTGTTTCTGGAACTGTTAGAACCTGCAATTTACAACTTGGAGATAGATTGAGAGATCCTGAACTTTTCTGGGTCCAAGAAAACTCCAGGAAGTGAGGGTGAACCTCGAGGCAAAACAAGTATGAGCCAATGTTCACTCTACTTCACTGATTAAGTCTGGCATTAAGTCTGAGTGTCGAAGATGAGTGAGGGTTCAGTGCCTACTACCTGCCTTTTGATCGCTGATGTGATCCCTCTGCTGCCAGAGAAGGAGCCTATGTTGTAGCCCTCTGTGTTCAAACCGTCTCTCTTTCTCTCTCTCTCTCTTTCTTGTTGAGTTTTTTTACAGGGGAGGGAGGTTTGCGGTCAAAGTTCTCGTGCTTTTTACAGGGTGGGAGGTTTAGGGGGGACTCGATGTTCTTGTTGTGTTTTGTGCAGGGGTAGGAATTCGGAGGGGTTTGATCTTGTTGCATTTTTTACAAGGGAGGGAGTTTGGGGGGGGTCGATGTTCTTGTTGCATTTTGTGTGGAGGAGGGAGGATAGGTGGGTTCATGATCGTGTTGCTGTTCTTTTTCTGTGTGGGGAGTTAAGTGGTTTGGTGTTTCTCTTTGATTCTGACTTCCATGGTTTTCTTTGTTTTATGGATGTCTGGAGAAGACAAATCTCAGAGTTGTATCCTACAGTGACTCCGTGGCACCTAACGGCAATTCCTTTGCTTGCATCTTCGAAAACAGCTCTATTTCCACTTTAATATCTCTATTTTTCTCTTTCAGCGTTCCTTTGAAGACCCTGATCTGAGTTACACACTGACTTCGGTTCTTTGAGGGAATGGGACCCACTCTCGGGGTTTCACGACTGGCTGTTATTCCGGGATCTCGTGGCTCTGGAGACGGGTGGACTGAAGGTCGGTGTCCCAGCAGGAGATCAGTGTGTTGTGGAAGACGGAAGATCTCTGGCTGTATGCCCAAAGACCCGAGATCTCTGGGCACAGAGCTCAGAAAAAGCAACACAATGGACTTTTAACATCGTAAATCAGCGAGTTGTTTGTTATGTCTCCCCTTTCGCTGTGAAATGGAGACACCCCTTTTTCCCTTATTAGGGAGAGAGAGACCCTGTGATATGTTGAATTACTGGGTGAGCGAGTTGACTTTGGGGTACTGCAAGTTTGTGTCTTTTCTGATGCTTTGCTACATGCTTGAGTTCTCGGCGGCGGGCGCCAATGCTTTTTTGCTGGTGAGGGAGGGGGATCATTGCTTGCTGCTGCTTATGTGTGGGAGGGAGAGCTGGGGGGTACTTTGGGGTTCTAACATTCGTTGGGGGTACTCCTCTGTTTTCATGGATGGTTATGAAGGAAAAGCATTTCAAGATGTATATTGTATTCATTTCTCTGACATTAAATATACCTTCAAAACTTTTGAAACATACATACTTTGATAATAAATTAACCTTTGAACCTTTGAAAGTTTGAAGCTTTTGAGATTTCCTGCTTCTGTAGTTGGTTTTCACTTGATTCCTGCACCCCCAGCATTGTTTCACTTTTTCACTCCTCTGTCACTTAATCCATAACCTTTGGCACCCTTACTGGTCAAGAACCTATCAACCTTTACTTTAATTACACCTGATGACCTGCACAGCCTTATTTGAAATCATGGTAAAAATAACACCAATTCAGAATTAAAATGTAAAAACATTCTGAATAAATTCACTTTTAAAGATCTCTGATAGTGTGAGTCAGAACCTAGTTTAGTATCACTGGCAAATCTGTGAAATTGTTTTCTGGCAGTTGTACATAACAAAACAAACTATAACTTCCAATAAGAAATATACGGTACAGTACTGAGCAGACGTCTTAGGCTCATAGAGGGATGGCGTGGTTAACACAATGCTTTACAGTGCAGGTGACTGGGTCCCATTCCACCACTGCATGTAAGGAGTTTGTGCATTCCCCCTGTGACTGTGCTGGTTTCCTCCGAGTGATCTGGTTTCCTCCCACAGTCCAAAGACATATTGGTTTGTAGGCCTGAACGTCGACTGCACCTCTTCCTAGAGATGCTGCCTGGCCTGCTGTGTTCACCAGCAACTTTTATGTGTGTTGCTTGGTTTGTAGGTAATTGGTCATCGTGGATTGTCCCGTGATTAGGGTTAAATTGGGGGTTACTGAGCAGCGTGACTCAAAGGCCTATTCCGCGCTGTATCTCGATAAATAAATAAATAAAGTTAGAGTGCTTAAGACTTTGGCACACTACTGTAGTAATTTTATGTATTGCACTGTACTGTTAATACTGCTAATAAGGCCAATATAGGTTTGTGTTTCAAATTCCAGAATTTTAAAGTTCAAATTAAATTTATTATCAAAGTAAATGTACACCTCCATATACGAGCCTCAGATTTATTTTCTTGTGGGCACTTATAAGAAAAGTTCAAAGTTCGAAGTAAAATTTATTATCACAGTACATACATATCACCACATACAACCCTGAGATTCTTTTTTTTCTGCAGGCATACGCAGCAAATCTACAGAACAGTAACTGTAAACAGGATCAATGAACAACAAACTGTGCAAATGCAGATATAAATAAACAGCAATAAATAATAAGAACATGAAATAAAAGATCAAGAGTCCTTAAAGAATCTGATTTGTTGGATACTATTTTAAATATGAATCCTTTAATGAGAGGTTCCATTGGTAGAATTTATAATTTACTTTTACTACAAGAAGATAACCTCTCACTAAAGATTAAACAAGATTGGGAGAGAGAACTTTATATGACCTTTGTTAATGAAGATTGGTTGCGAGTTTTGAAAATGATCAATTCTTCTTCAATATGTGCCAATCACCGTTTAGTTCAATTTAAAATTGTTCAGCGTTATTATTTAACAAAGGAGAGATTATCCAAAGTATTTCCTAACATAGACAACTATTGTGATAGGTGTAAAACTGAAGTAGCCATTTTGTCACATATGTTCTGGTCATGTTCTTCATTAAAATTTTTTTGGAAATCTTTATTTTCTACAATTTCAAAAGCTCTGAAAATTAATTTGCAACCTAATACATTGACTGTCTTATTTGTAATAGTTCCACATCATATTCAGGGTATTTCATCTTCAGACCAACATGTAATTGCATTTGTCACATTGTTGGCAAGAAGGGCTATTTTATTGAAATGGAAAGATACCTCTGTCCCTACACTAATTCAATGGTTTTCTCAAGTAATGTTAAGTCTTAGCTTGGAATAAATTAGAAGTAGAACATTTGATCCTTCATTCGATTTTGAGAGAAGATGAGGTTCTTTTGCCAAATATTATCATTTGAATTAATCTATATGGTTTCCTTCCAATCTTATCTTATACAAATGTGAATTGGCAGTTGATGATTTTTCTTTTATATATATATAGATGATTGTAATACATATTGCTCCGGGAGTTGGTTCCTAATAGTTTCTTTCTCGCTCTTTTTTCTATTTCTTTCTCTTGTAGTTACTGGGATTTTTCTTCTTTTAGTAGTTGGGGTTCTCTTTTTCCTTCTTTTCTTTATAAAAAAATTTTTTTTTCTTTATCATATATTATTCTTTTTTGATAAGTTTTTTTTCAGCTTTATTAACTGTATATATATCAATTTGCTGAAATCTTGTACCATTTTAAAGCTGTAGAAGATTATGTATCAATAAAAAGATTTTAAAAATGAAAATGATGAGTCCTTAAAGTGAGACCATTGGTTGTGGGAACATCTCAATAAATGAGTGAAGTTATCCTCAGTTGTTCAAGAGCCTGATGGTTGAGGGGTAGTAATTGTTCTTGAACCTGGTGCTGTGAGCCCTGAGGCTCCTGTACCTTCTACCTGATGACAGCAACTAGAGAAGAGCATGGCCTGGGTGGTGAGTATCTTTGATAATGGAAGATGCTTTTCTATGGCAATGTTTCCTGTAGTGTGCTCAATGGTTGGGAGGGCTTTACCCATGATATCCTGGGCCAAATTCACTATGTTTTGTTGGATTTTCCAATCAAAGGCATTGGTGTTCCCATACCAGGCCATAATGCAGCCAGTCAAAACATTTTCCACTCAACATCTATAGAAGTTTGCCAAGGTTTTTTGATGACATGCCAAATCTCTGCAGATTCCTGACGAAGTAGAGGTGCAGTTGTTGTTTCTTTACAATTACATTTATATGATGGGTCCAGGACTGGTCCTCTGAGATAGGAACCAATGTACCAAAGAAGACAAATGCACCTCTCCCCCACCTACCCACCTTCTCCTTCACCTATCACCTTTTAGCTTGTCCCCCTCCGTTCATTTTTACGTCTTCTGTAAGAAAGGTTGTATGTTCTTCTTGTGACCGCCTCGGTTACCTCCCTCACTCCAAAGATGTACCGGTCAGTAGTTTAATTTATCACTGGGGCTCCACAGGGGACTGTCGTGTCTCCCTTTCTCTTCACCATTTACACCTCGGACTTCAACTACTGCACAGAGTCTTGTCATCTTCAGAAGTTTTCTGATGACTGTGCTATAGTTGGATGTATCAGCAAGGGGGATGAGGCTGAGTACAGGGCTACTGTAGGATACTTTGTCACATGGTGTGAGCAGAATTATCTGCAGCTTAATGTGAAAAAGACTAAGGAGCTGGTAGTAGACTTGAGGAGAGCTAAGGTACCGGTGACCCCTGTTTTCATCCAGGGGGTCAGTGTGGACATGGTGGAGGATTACAGATACCTGGGGATACATATTGACAATAAACTGGACTGGTCAAAGAACACTGAGGCTGTCTACAAGAAGGGTCAGAACCGTCTCTATTTCTTGAGGAGACTGAGGTTCTTTAACATCTGCCGGACGATGCTGAGGATGTTCTACGAGTTTGTGGTGGCCAGTGCGATCATGTTTGCTGTTGTGTGCTGGGGCAGCAGGCTGAGGGTGGCAGACTCCAACAGAATCAACAAACTTATTCGAAAGGCCAGTGATGTTGTGGGGATGGAACTGGACTCTCTGACGGTGGTGTCTGAAAAGGGGATGCTGTCCAAGTTGCATGCCGTCTTGGACAATGTCTCCCATCCACTACATAATGTACTGGGTGGGCACACGAGTACATTCAGCCAGAGACTCATTCCACCGAGATGCAACAGAGAGCGTCATAGGAAGTCACTCCTGCCTGTGGCCATCAAACTTTACAACTCCTCCCTTGGAGGGTCAGACACCCTGTGCCAATAGGCTGGTCCTGGACTTATTTCATAATTTACTGGCATAAATTACATATTACTATTTAACTATTTATGGTTCTATTACTATTTATTATTTATGGTGCAACCGTAACGAAAACCAATTTCACCCGGGATCAATAAAGTATGACTATGACTATGACTAAATATTAATTTCACCAGCAAACTATCTTCAGATTTGAATGCAGATTACAGATTGGATTTAAAATGCAGATCAGAACAATTAGACCTCAGATGTCTGTGTATGTATGAATGCAGCCTAGAGACAATGGAGATTAATATTCATTTTGGGTGTCTGGCGTGTGGGTGAGAAGAAGGAGGTGTGCCAAAACTATATGTAATTCAAAGGAAGCATTGTAGATACATTGTAACTATAGAATTGTCCTTCTGTTACCTTTGATCTTTAGCATATAAAAATGTCATGTAATAGTGGGTTGCAGGCCTCTTCTTCCAGAGGGTCTCAATATGGTGTGTTGGTCAGGGCAGGTTTTGCAACGAAAGAAAAACATCATCCAAAAACTATAAAGATTTACATTGAAAAATTAAAATTAGAGGTTAAAATACAGATATGGAATAAAATGTGCATAATATATAAATACCTTCTTTATTAATTCCCTCATTGCCACTTATGAAGAGGGATAATAATGGAATGGTGGAGCAGACTCGATGGGCCAAAATGGCCTAATTCTAGTCCTAACATTTGTTTTAATGCAACTTCATTCTGCCCTACAGTCCTTGTGCCATTATGTGCGTCTGTGCTCACAAGTGTATTTATTATTGAGTTATTACAATGATGTACACAGTTTACCCGTGAGCTTCACGCCAACAAGGGATTTCATTCATCCCTGACATGTATGATCTGAATCTGACTTTGCTAGGATCCATCCAGAAAAGGGATTGCCGCAGGTACCAGAGAGAAGCATGTCTGAAATCCCGATAAGACACTGCCAATTACGCAGCTGTTAACTTTCATTTTCTCTGGCAGTCGTCATTCAGCCCTGAGTAATCACAAAAAGCCACATTCAACAAAAATCACCAGTCCACAATTATAAAGAATAATGAGTTATATATAAATATCCACCAGAAACTGGTGGAATGAAGTAAATATTCTACAGCGATCCTATTGATGTGGAATGTTCCATTTAAAAGATGATCAGGCAGAAGTTTAAAGGAGAGCCTGTCTGTAGAGTTGTGCCAAGCACAAGTGTGTCTGTGTGGACAGATCTATCACCAAACTGGCACAGGAACAATCCAAACCAGAATTATTATCATAGCCATACACTCGGTGGCCACTTTATTAGGTACACCAGTACACCTGTTCGTTAATGCAAGTATCTCATCAGCCAATCATGTGGCAGCAACTCAACGCATGAAACCATGCAGACATGGTCAAGAGATTTAGTTGTTGTTCAGACCAAACATCAGAATGAGGAGGAAATGTGATCTGTGACTTTGACTGTAAAATAATTCTTGGTGCCAGATGGGGTGGTTTGAGTACCTCAGAAATTGCAGATCTCCTGGTGTTTTTATGCACAGAAGTCTCAAAAATTAGCAGAAATTGGTACAAAAAGCAAAAAATAATCCAGTGAATGGCAATTCTGTGGGTGAAAATGCCTTGTTAGTGAGAGAGGTCAATGGACAGACTGGTTCAAGCTGACAGGAAGGCAACAGTATCTCAAATAACACAACAGTGGTGTGCAGAAGAACATCTCTGAACGCACAACATGTTGAACTTTGAAGGAGATGGGCTACAGCAGCAGAAGACCACAAACATACACTCAGTGTCCACTTCATTCAGCCCAGGGGCTACTGAATGTAAACATTCAACACTTGTAAAGTTTCCACGCTTGCGCTGACCATACCAATGTCTGAATCCACAATGTGCTCTACCTTGGTAAGAAGTATAGAGTACCAGGTTGGCCTGTGCAAAGAAACACCTGTGAAGAGAGTGTAAATCAAACTGCTGACAGAACTCAGTGGGTCAGGCAGCATCTTTGGGGGATAAAGGGACAGTCGACATTTTGGGTTGAGACCCTTCATATGGACTGCTGTCAAAAAACAGGAGAACAACAGTTATATAAGTCCATAGGTCCATAACAGATAGGAGCAGAATTAAGCCATTCCCTGCTCCTGCTAGGCAGTTATGGAGACAAGGGGTAACACAGTAAAAAAGCAGGCCCATAGCCCAACCAGTCCATACCTCCACAGTATCTTCTCTGCTAGCATTAGTTGTCTGCCTTTGGTACACAACCGTTCACACCCCTCCCCTCCATGTACCCTCTAAGTGCCCCTTGAATGTTGCAACTGTACCTGTGAAGCACCTTCAATTACTCCAAAAGACTGAGGTTTGGTAAAATACTGAAAGGCTTTTATTCGCTGTACAATATGACCTCCACAGTAAGTGTCTGCCCCTGGACTGAGGGGGAGGGGCAAGGCGAACACCTTTATACAGGACTCTGTGGGAGGAGCCACAGGGGCAGTCAGCAGAGGGGTGTGTCCAGACAGGTAACCGAGTTACAACATATATACATGGTTTACCACAACCTGCCTCGGCCATGTCCACTGATAGTTCATTCTAGGTACTCATTCCAGGTACTCTGTAGAAAGAAGTCACCTCTCAGGTCTCTTACTTCTCTCTCATCTTGTATCTGTGCCTATGGACTCTCCAATCCTGGAAAAAAAGACCATGACTACTCACCTTATCCATACCCTTCATGATTTCATGACTGTCCGTAAAACCGGAAGACCAAAAGATATAGGAGCAGAATTAGATCATTTGGTCCATCGAGTTTGCTTTGCTATTTCATCATGGCTGATCCATTTTTCATCTCAGCCCCAGTCTTTTCCTTTTTCCATGTATCCCTTCATCCAAGAAATTATCAACCTCTGCCTTAAATATACCCAATGGCTTGGCTTCCACAGCCATATGTGGCAATGAATTCCACAGATTCACTATTCTCTGTCTAAAGAAATTCCTCCTCATCTCCATTCTAAATGGATGCCCCTCTATTTTGAGGCTTTGTCCTCTGGTCTTAGACCCCACCCCCCTCCCACCATAGAAAACATCCTCTCCACATCCTCTCTATCAAGGCCTTTCAACATTCGATAGGTTTCAATTTAGTAACCCCTCATTCTTTCAAGTTCCAGTGAATTCCATTAAACACTCTTCATAACTAACCAGCTGTTCAGGCCTGGAATCATTTTTGTGAACCTCCTTTGAGCCCCTCCAGTTTCAGAATGTCCTTTCTAAGATAACGGGGAACAAAACTGCTCATAGTACTATGAGGCCATCTCTCATTCTCCTACACTGCGATGATTAAAGATCGGGCTGGGCCAACCTCTCCCTATAAATTAGACCCCCAGACAGCATCCTTGTAAATCTTTTCTGCACCCTGTCAAGCTCGGCAATGTCTTTCCATAACAGGGTCTCTAAAACCGTGCACAATACTCCAAATTCAGTCTTACCAATGTTCAAAGTAAATTTATTTTCAGAACCTGTGTATGTCACCTTGAGATTAATTTTCTTGCAGGGATTTACAGGAAAATAAAGAAATCCAATAGAATTTATGAAAAACCACATAAAAAGGATGGACAAAGTGCCAATGTGCAAAAGAAGTGAAGCTGTGTAAATAAATGAATAAGTACCTTGTTGGGTGAAGACTGGAAAATGTTGCAATGACATGAAAACCATGAGACATAGGAGCAGAACTAGGCCATTCAGCCCATCGAGTCTGCCCCACCATTCCGTCATGGCTGATTTATTATCCCTCTCAACCCCATTCTCCTGCCTGAAGAGAAGGAGGAAATATTGTAAAACTGCCCTTTGATCAAGGAAGCACCCAGCAGGTGAAAAAGTATCTGTGGAATGAGAATCGTTTGATGTTTCAGATTGGTTAAAGAGTGAATAAGGAATTGAAATGACCTGAGTACAGTCAGTTTCACACCCATCCTGAACAGGCTTATTGCTATACTGTTGCAAGGTTTATTTCTCATCCAAGATGTAATGTTTATTTTCAGCCTCAGTTTATCCGGATCATTCTTTATGTGATATAAGATAACAAGTAGATAAGCAATAGAAGTTTTATTTTACTGAGACTTACATGCGGGCGGGCTGGCTCTTCCAGCCTAACAAGGTGCACCAGCCCGCAACCCACCTAATTAACCCTGGGCTCATCACAATGACCACGTAACCGACCAACCAGTACGTCTTTGGACTGTGGGACCCATGGGGAAAACATACAAACTCCTTACAGGCAATGCTGGAACCGAACTCTGTATTCTGGAGCTGTAAAACGATTGCGCTAACCACTACCGTGGCACCCCCAAATATGGATTTCTGAAAAAGCAGTTGCTCATGATAAGATATTCTGGCATTGTGAGTTATATGATTAACATGGCCGCCAAACAGGGGGCAGGTGTGCATTTCAATGAAAATCTCAGCAAGTCAGGCAGCATCAGTGGAAAGAAAAATTGTTAATGCTTCAAGCCTAGGACCTCTTGTCATTTAATTTGCTGTAGACAAGGGAGTTAGGCTATAAGACCATATGATATATGAGCAGAATTAGGCCATTTGGCCCATCGAATCTGTTCTGCCATTTCATCATGACTGATCCATTCCCCACTCTCCTGCCTTCTCCCCGTATCCCTTCATGCCCTGACCAATCAAGAACCTAATGACTTGGTCTCCACATCTGCCTGTGGCAAAGAATTCCATAGATTCACTTCTCTCCAGTTAAATAAATTCCTTCTCATCTCTATTCTAAAATGGATTCCCCTCATGGATTCCCCTCTATTCTGAGACTGTGTCCTCTGGCCGTAGGCACCCCCACCAAAGGAAACATCATCTCCACCTCAACTATCAAGGCCTTTCAAGTTAGCGTGGTTTTCATTCTGAAATGGAAGAAAAGATTCTGAATGTCTACCCTAACTATATCTCCCATAATTTCAGGCAGCATCTAAGGAGGGGAATTGACATTTCGGGCTAAGGAAGGAGGAAGAGGCCAGAATAAGAGAGTGAGGAAGAGGGGAAGAAGGACAAGCTGGCAGGTGAGAGGTGAAGCTAGGTGAGGGCGAAGGTGGGTGGGTGAGGAAAGGGGGCAATGAGGTAAGAAGCTGGGATGTAATAGGTGGTTGAATAACAAGGCCTATCATGGGAGGAGAGAGGAGGAATTAGAAGAAGTTCCTTCACTCTTGCTGCATGCGAGAAGTTGAAGGAGGAGGGTCACCAGGGAAAGATGATGGGCAAATGAAGAGAACGGAAGGGGTAAGAGGGTGGCCAGAATGAGAAATGGTAAAAAAGGATTAGGGGGCTGGCAGACATCCCACCCTGCAAAACCTCATTTCAGAGAGGTAGCACCCCTCCCCCCACCTCTCCGGTTGACCTCCAAGGGTGTATGTAATACTTTGTTTAGTGATTTTGTCTAATCTGTAAACCAAGTTGGGTATATGTAGAAAATGTGACATTAAAATATGCACTTATATTATATAATCATGTTTTTTCTATTACAACTTTAAGCAACTCTACAGGGAGTTTGGCCTCATCACGTAGGACATCAATAGAGTAACTCCTTAGCAGCCAGCCAGCTAGTTTAAATAACGTTAGCTATGCTAATGAATGAATGACACCTGTTAAACCCACCTCAACATGTCTTTTACATTTTAACCCACAATGGACAATAGAAAAGTCACTGTTACAAACAGTGCAGCGAACAACACTGTCATTATTTTTGATGTCGACTGTAAAGGCCGCCCACAGAGAAAACTGATAGGTCTACTTAGCACGAAGAGAGACCAATCAGGATGCTCGCTCTCCCTCTCCCTCTCCCGCCCAAAAAAATTGATTTCCGGGATATTATATATAATTTCCAGGCGTCAGGAAGCCACTATCAATATGTGGGAGACTCCCGGAACCTCCGGGAGAGGTAGGATGTCTGGGATGGGAAGAAATTACTGGAAGTTAGAGAAATTGATGTTCATGCCATCAGGTTGGAGGCTACCCAGTATGAGGTGTTGCTCCTCCAATTTGAGTGTTTAGAATTGTAGGAGCACCAAGGATTAGCAGGGAACAGGCAAGAAAGTGGAGCTAGGGTTATGACCAAAAATCTGGAGCAGAGTTGAATGGCTTTGGGGTCAGGACTTTCTCCTGTTTCTCACGTTCGTATGACTGGGAGCTGTTGCAGGCAGCAGGCCTGAGCAATATTTTCCAGACCAGCATTTGCTTGAAGTACGTTTCCATTTGATATTAACCAGAAAATTAAGCTCAACAGCCTTGTTTCTAAAGGATTGCATCAAATCAAAGGCTTCCACAAAGCGAAACCTTCTGACTTTCAGCTTACATGTTAGTGTCTGTGTGCGTGGCCAGGAGAGTCACCTTCTTATTGACCTGAATCTATCCAGTTCATTCAGTCCACATGGGTGTAGTTTAAACAAAGTCATCATCTTAAAGAGTTTTCTCCTTCGTGTATGGAGTGAAAAGACTACAGGACAGCTGTGGAGGCGATGTCACTGAGTGTATTTAAAGGAAAGGTTGATTCCTGAAGAAGGGTCTCGGCCTGAATCATCAATTATTTATTCATTTCCATAGATATTGCCCGACCTGCTGAGTTCCTCCAGCGTTTTGTATGCATTGTTTAGGTTCTTGAGTAGCTCATTTGTTTGTTATGGGCTGTGTTGTATGATGTAGGTGATCATGGTCTTTCCATGGCCATGTCTGGTCTTGACAATGTTTTCTACAGAAGTGGTTTGCTATTGCCTTCTTCTGGGCAGTGTCTTTACAAGACAGGTGACCCCAGTCATTATCAATACTCCTCAGAGATTGTCTGCCTGGTGTCAGTGGTCACATAACCAGGACCTGTGATATGCACCAGCTGCTCATACAACCATCCACCACCTGCTCCCATGGCTTCTCACCCTCCCTTCTTCTTCTATTCTCCACTCTGGCCTTTTACCTCTTCTAACCCACTCATCTCCTCCCCTATGGGTCCTCTCCTCCTCCTTCCCTTCCTCCTCTGGTCCACCCTCCTCTCCTATCAGATTCCTTCACCTCCAGCCCTTTACCTTTCCCACCCACCTGGCTTCACCTATCACCTTCCAGCCATCCTCCCTCCCCTTCCCCCCTCCTTTTTACTTTGACATCTTCCCCCTTCCTTTCCAGTCCTGATAAAGGGTCTTGGCCTGAAACGTCAACTGTTTAATCTTTTCCATAGATGCTGCTTGACCTGTTGAGTTTGTCCAGCATTTTGTGTGTGTTACTTCAGATTTCCAGCATCTGCAGAATCTCCTGTGTTAATGAAGAATCCTTCTACATCTGAGTACGATGGTATTCCTGAGTCTCCACCCGGGACTTGCATGACTGACAGTAGTGAAAACCGAAAGGAAGCTACTGACATGATGAAGGAAGCCCTGAACACCACCAGAGATGGAGGACCTTCATTGCTACCCTAAACATCAGTGGCGTAATGGGTAGTAAGTGTGTTAGTAACACTATGACCACTTTGAGCACTTTGCACTTCAAATGAACTTTGGGATTTTTAATTCTAATTATGCTTTTTTGTGTATAATTTATCTATAATTTTAGCTTTTCTTGTGAATACTGCTTATATGATGTTAACAACAGAAAATCTGCAGATGCTGGAAATCCAAACAACACACACAAAATGCAGGAGGAACTCAGCAGATTAGGCAGCATTTATGGAAAAGACTAAACAGTTGACGTTTTGGGCCGGGTTGCCTATCAAGATTGGAGAGAGAAAAGAGGATTCATAGAAGGGGGGGGAGGGGGGGAAGAAATACAAGGTGGTAGGTGATAGGAGAAACTGGGAGAGGGGGAGGCGTGAAGTAAAGAGCTGGGAAGTTGATTGGTGGAAGCAATACAGGGTTGGAGAAGGGAGAATCTAAAAGAAGGCCATTGAAGAAAGGGAAGGGGGAGGAGCACCAGAGGGAGGTGATGGACAGGTAAGGAGATAAGATGAGAGAGGGAAATGGAAATGGGGAATGGTGAAGGGGAGCTATTACCAGAGGTTTGAGAAATAGATGCTCATGCCATCAGGTTGGAGGCTACCCAGCAGGAATACAACGTGTTGTTCCTCCAACCTGAGTGTGGCCTTATCACGACAGTAGAGAAGACCATGGCTTGAAATACCGGAATGGGAATGGGAAGTGGAATTAAAATGAGTGGCCACTGGCAGATCCCGCTTCTTCTGGTGGATGCAGCGTAGATGCTTGGCGAAACGGTGTCCCAATCTATGTAGAATCTCACCAATATACAGGAGGCCACACCGGGAGCACCAGACACAGTAGATGAGAGCAACAGACTCAGAGGTGAAGTGTCTCCTCACCTGGAAGGACTACCTGGGGCCCTGAATGGTAGTGAGGGAAGAGGTGTAGCACTTGTTCTGCTTGGATAAGTGCCAGGAGGGAGAACAGTAGGGAGGGACGAATGGACAAGGGAGTTGTGTAGGGAGCCACACAGACAGACACACACACACACACTCACACACACACACACCAAGATGTAATCACATGTTGTTTCTCTGCACTTTAACTCTATGGGAACTACAAAGGCATCTCACTACTTTCTATTGCTGGAAAAATCCTCGCTCGCATCATCCTCAACAGACTGATTCCAACAGTGTCAGAAGAGAACCTTCCTGAGTCGCAGTGCGGCTTTCGACCCGAAGGCAGCACCTTTGACATGATTTTCGCAGTGAGACAGATACAGGAGAAGTGCCTGAAACAGAACATGACATTATACTCTGTCTTCATTGATCTGACGAAGGCATTTGACACAGTCAACAGAAAGGCGCTGTGGATAATCCTTAGAAATCTTGTCTGCCCGCAGAAATTCACTACACTCATCTGCCTGCTCCACGATGGCATGACAGGAGAAGTGTTCTCAGATGGTTCCCCATCTGAGACTTTCAACATCTCAAATGGCGTGAAGCAAGGGTGCATTCTAACACCAGTGCTCTTCAACCTCTTCTTCATCCAAATGCTGAAGCATGCTGTTAAGGACCTAGACCTGGGTATTTACATAAGATAACGCCTAGACGGATCAATGTTTGACCTGAGACGCCTTGCTGCAAAGACCAAAACATGGAGGAGGCTCATCACGGAAGCCCTGTTTGCTGATGACTGTCCTCTCATGGCCCACCAGGAGAACTACCTGCAGACGATCGTTGACAAGTTCTCCACAGCCTCAAAGCTGTTTAGCCTGACAATCAGCCTCGGTTAGACAAAAGTTCTCCTACAACCTGCACCAAACAGTCACCCTCCTCAGCCATGCATCACCATCGACGGCACTGTCCTGAAGAATGTGGAGAGCTTCAAGTATCTAGGAAGCACCGTCTCCAGTGATGGATCCCTTGACAAAGAGATCATAGCAAGGATCCAGAAAGCCAGCCAGGCACTCGGGAAACTCCGTGTCAAAGTTCTGGAGCACAAGGACATTCAGCTTTCAAACAGGCTCAAGGTGTACAAGGCTGTGGTCCTCACCTCTCTCCTGTATGGTTGTGAAACCAGGACCCTGTACTGCAGGCACATCAAACAGCTGGAGCAGTTTCACATGCACTCTCTGTGGTCGATCTCGAGGATTCCATGGCAGGACCAAATCACCAACCAGGAAGTCCTTGACAGAGCCAACAGCACAAGCATTGAGGCAAGGATCCTCCAGGCCCAGCTACGCTGGACTGGCCATGTAATCCGCATGGGTGAAACAAGAATCCCCAGGCAGCTGCTCTACAGTGAGCTTGATCATGGAAGCCGCAATCAGGGCCGCCCCAAAAAAAGATTCAAAGACAATCTGAAATCGTACATCAAATGGGCAGACCCTCAGCCTTGACAACTTGAGGAGTCCGCAGCCGACAGGGCTGCGTGGCACGTCCTGACCAGAAAAGCTGCATCTGACTTTGAGGATGACCGAAATCAGCGCCTTGCAGCAGCACGAGACCAACGCCACAAAGCTGTGTGCACCTGTTCTAACAACCACCATTCCATGTCCAACCTGCAACCACATGTGTGCTTCGGCCTTCAGCCTCCGAAGCCACGCGTATCCACAGATGACTGCACAATGTTTAGTCTTCCTCGGACCCCGAGACACAACCACCATAACCCATGTGCCTCCACTCCATTTATTCCCCATATCGCAACCCTGAATCACCTCCTTACTCCACAAACTACCATAGAGCAATGGAATACTTGTGTAATTGACATGTGAACATGGTAGCTACCTGTGGCACAGTGACACGACCTTCCTCATACAGCACTGAGGCAGGGCTGGGTAATCTCTATCAGGAGATAATGCTTGAGGGCATCGGGAATAATTCCTCTTTGAATGTTATCAACAGATCTTCAGCATTCACCTGAAAGGCATTTGTTTTTCTTCTGACAACATACCATGAACGTGAGGATCATTTACATTACCCAGGCAAGCTGCAGCAGTCATTTTCACACAGCCTGTGACGGTTTCATAATTAATCAGTAGAGTTGTACAAAGTCGAGTGAGAAAGCAAATCCAAGGACAGAAGCGTGTCTAGTTTTAGGTCTCTTTAGAGTTATAGCATTCTACAGCACAGAAACAGGCCCATTGGCCCATCTAGTCCATGCCTAGTCCCGTTGACCCTCACCTGGACCATAGCCCTCTGAGTGACAAAGTTCCTCCTTAGGTTCTCCTGAAATACTTCATCTTTCACCCTTAACCTATGACCTCCAGTTCTAGCTTCACTCAAAATTAGAGGACAAGGCCTCATAATTTTGTATTGTTTGTTTGTTATGTTCCGTGTTATATGATGCAGGTGATCATGGTCTTTCCATGACCGTGATTGTTTTTGGCAAATTCTTCTACAGAAGTGGTTTGCCATTGCCTTCTTCTGGGCAGTGTCTTTACAAATCAGGTGTCCCCAGCCATTATCAATACTGCCTGGCATTAGTGGTCGCATAACCAGGACTTGTGATGTGCACCAGCTGCTCATACAACCATCCGTCATCCACCATGGCTTCACGTGACCCTGATGGTGGGAGGAGCTAGTCAAGTGCTACACCTTGCCCAAGGGTGACCTGCAGGCTAGAGGAGGGAAGGAGAATCTTACTGCTCCTTAGGTAGAGATTTATCAGCACCCCTCCACCTATTTTGTATACCTCCATCGAATCTCCCTTCTTTCTCCTATGCTCCAAAGAATAAAGTGATAACCTAGCCAACTTTTTCTGTATAGCTCAGGTCCTCAAGCCCTGGATTCATCCTTGTAAAGTTTCTCTGTACTCTTTCAATCTTTTAGCTATATTTCCTATAGGTAGGTGACCAGAACTGTGCACAATGTTCCAAATTTGTTTCAATACTCCTTGAAAGATAACACACTGAGAGGTAGAGGGGATCAACTGAAGTTTCTGAACAGATTTCCCCTCACTTCCTTCCCCTATTCCCCACTCTGACCTTTCACCTGTCTGTTACTTCTCCCGCACCCCCCCCCTTTCTCCTACAATCAACTTTCCTCTACTTTCAGATTCCTTCTTCTCCAGCCCTTGACCTTCCCACTCACCTGGCTTCACCTATCACCTTCCAGATAGCCTCCTTTCCCTCCTCACTTTTTTTTTATTCTGGAAACATCTCCCTTCCTTTCCTGTCCTGATGAAGGGTCTGGGGCCAAAACATCCACTGTTTACTCTTTTCCGTAGATGCTGCCTGACCTCCTGAGTTCCTCCAGTATTTTGTGTGGATTGTTCTGGATCAATTAAGTGCTGTCCTCAAACTGGAGAGTGTGGAGCATGGGGCATGGGGCCTGTCTCAGCAGAAGGCAACAGACGACATTCTCAATGCCGGGAATAAGTCTCTGGAATTCTCCACCCAGAGGACTGTGGACGTTCAGTCACTAAGTAGATAAAGTAAGATAAAGTGTCCTGCTGGCAAACTTCTGTGGTGGTGCAATAGAGTCATTGAAAGTACAGCACAGAAACAGGCTCTTCGGCCCATCTACCCCACGCCAAACCATTTAAACTACCTCCTCCCATTGACCTGCACCAGGACCACGGCCCTCTATCATCCATGTACCTATCCAAACTTCATTTAAACATTGAAATCGAGCTCACATGCACCACTTGCACCGGCAGCTCATTCCACACTCTCACCACCCTCTGAGTGAAGATGTTTCCCCTCATGTTCCCCTTAAACTTTTCACTTTTCACTCTTAACCCATGACCTCTAGTTATAGTCCCACCCAACCTCAGTGGAAAAAACCTGTTTGCATTTACCCTATCTATACCCCTCATAATTTTATATACCTCTATCAAATCTCCCCTCTATCTTCTGCATTCCAAGTCCTAACCTGTTGATTCTTTCCAAATTAGACCTAACCAACATCTTACACAATTTCAACATAACATCCCAACTCCTGTACTCAATACTTTGATTATGAAGGGCAATGTGCCAAAAGCTTTGTTTACGATCTTCTCTTCTTCTGACACCACTTTCATTGAACGATGGACCTGTGTTCCCAGAGCCGTTTGTTCTACTACACATTAGAAAAATGTGCTGAGGTCATTACATTAAGGTGATTCTGGGCAGCAGAATCTTCATGCAAGAGCTGGGAATATCCTTAACACTTTCAGGGTGGAAAAATGATCAGAATCAGGTTTAAAATCACTAAAATATGTTGTGAAATTTGTTGCTTTGTGGCAGCAGTACATTGCATTTGGGATATATGAGATGTCCAGGGAGGGGCAGCACCTCTGGTGAAGGGGCTTGTCGTGTCCATTCAGGGGCAGCTCACTCACCTTTGGTCCCCACCAGACACTCAGCTCTCACCTGTGGTTCAGGTAGCTATTTGCACACGACAGTGGCCACACCCCAGTTCACCGCTTCGACAGGTGGGTTAAGCCAGGTGGGGGTAGCTGGCGGCCTCATACCCTGGTGAGAGAGGGACATGCATGTAAAGTCACCTCTGGTGGACTGCGGGGATGAGATCTACAGTGAGATCTAACGACCAAGAAGGTGATTCTGCCATGCCCCGTGGAGAGCGAAGGGCATGACAAGGCCCAGAAGGAGTCATGGTCATCCACTGCGACCAAGGAAGGCCCCAGTTGTGACAGCTACCCGTACCACTGGATCCAGGTGTCTAAGGCCGAGAGAATGGAACTGCCCCAGTGCGAGGGCTTTTCCGCTGTAAAAACTCTCCGGCACAGGTTTCCTGTCATCGTCAGACACGAAGGCCAACCACCATTGTGTAATACACAATAATAAAAAATCCATCAATTACAATAAGAAATATAAATGTATTTATCAATTATTAAATAAGTAATACCAAAAGAGAGCAAAGAAAATGCTAGAACGGCCAGCCAAAACATTGATGAACATGGTGTAAGTTGTTTGATCACAGGACAGAGTGTGGAAATCTGGAATCCCATTTAACAAGGACTGGAAAACTGCGTTCCACATGAGGTTCAGATTCATTTATCTACCATGAGTACACTGAAGCTTACTGTACTGTGCAAAAGTCTTAGGCACCCCAGATTTCTTGTTTAGTTAGTATGGCCTCCGCAGAGCCCCGATCTCAATATCATTGAGGATGTCTGGGATTATCTGCAGAGACAGAAGCAAGCGAGATGGCCAAAGTCTGCAGAAGAACTGTGGCAAGTTCTCCAAGATGGTTGGAACAACCTACCAGCTGAATTTCTTGTAAAGTTGTGCAACAGTGTACCTTTTAAAGGCATAACCAAATATTGACTTGATTTTTTTTACTGTTTACTGCTCTTCATAGTAAATTATTTTGATATTTAGGAACTTTTCATTTCATTATGTTCGAAAACATCTTTGTTTTACAGAATTTATTTTACGCGTGCCTCAGACTTTTGCACAGTATAGTACCTGCTGTGAAATGCATTAACAACCAACACTTAAGGATGTGCTGGGGGCAGCCTGCAAGAGTCGCCACTCTTTCCGGCACCAACATAGCACGCCCACAATGCTCAGCAGAACAACACAGAACACAACAAGCAATAAAACCACAACAGCAAAACCGACCCCTTTCCTCCCTCCCTCACACACGCAGGCAGGTGTTGGGCTTCCGGCCTCCAGAGGACAGGTGGATTCACAGACCTCAGGCCTCCGACCTCCAGAGGACAGGTGGATTCACAGACCTCAGGCCACCGGCCTCCAGAGGACAGGTGGATTCACAGACCTCAGGCCACCGGCCTCCAGAGGACAGGTGGATTCACAGACCTCAGGCCTCCGGCCTCCAGAGGACAGGTGGATTCACAGACCTCAACCTCCAGCTTCCAGTGGATAGGTGAATTCACAAGCCTCAGGCCTCTGGCCTTCCCAGTGGATGGGTGGATTCACAGACCTCAGGTCTCCGGCCTTCCCAGTGGACTCTCGGACCCAGGGTTTCAACTATTGTGCTTTGACTTTCAGACTTCTGATCATCCTTCAGTAATGACACCAGAAGTAGCCAATGAAGGGATCCCAAACTACAGACCTTGAAGTCCAGACTTGCCAATGAAGGATGTTGGACGCTCTGAACTTTACACCCACTCTTCGGACGTGAGGCATGTGGCAGCACGGTAGTGTAGTGGTTAGTACAGCGCTTTATGGTAGCAGTGACCTGGGTTCAATTCCCACCACTGTTTGTAAAGAGTTTGTACGGGGGTGGGGGTGGGTGTTGGGATTGCTGGGTGGCACGGCTTGAAGGATCAGAAGGACCTATTCCATGCTAAAAAAGTCTCTTCAAATGTACCCTGCCTGGAACATTTACCACTGCGAACCTGCTGAAGTTATGATGAGTGTTTACTTACGCATTTCGGCTACACTTAGACACAACAAGTAGTGTGTTGCCAGAGGGCCCCCCGGTTCCCTAACCCTGCATTGAATTAAAAGTTACCTCAAAGACTCACTTAACACAGCCTCATTGACTCTCCTTCCTCTACATCCCTCTCTTATTCTTTCTCCTTAAGTAGTTACCCAGGACCTATTGAAGATTTTAATTTAACGACAATCACCACTTCTAGGGAAACATTCCACCTCCCACAAACTCAGCTGACAGTTCTGGTATTCCCTTTTATACATCTCCAGCTTATATTAAGACCATGTGTTTGTGTCTTTAATTTAGAGAGACGGCCTGTTACACCGCTGGCATATCGGGGAACAGTAAAGCTCCTCCATCTCTGGCGGTGTTCAGGACTTCCTTCATCATGTCAGTAGCTTCCTCTCGGTTTTCACTACTGTCAGTCATGCAAGTCCCGGCTGGAGACTCAGGAATTTTACCAGTCAGAGTTGATATCCCTGAGTTGAACCCCTGAACCTGGAGGACCGGTAGACCACTCTTAGTCTGGCCTCTACCCTTTGACCTGCTTGGCCAAAGCACAAGGCCCTGGCTCCAGCCAGCATGGCTCTCCAGGTCATTGAGGCACACAAGCCTCCAAACCACAACAAGGTTGTAGTCCTTTAATTTAGCCAGCCAATAGATGTAGCTCATATTTACCAAGCCTATATTCAGCACTTGAAATCAAAATTTTCCTTAAACTTGGTGGACGTAGTGAAAGCCCCGTTGCTCTACCTATCTCAGGGCGCCATGGTATTGGAGCGGATAGTGCGAGACTATTACAGTTTGAGGTGTCAGAGTTTGGAATTCCAACGTCATAGAACATAGAACATAGAATAGTACAGCACATCACAGGCCTTTCGGCCCACAATGTTGTGCCGAACCTCAAACCCTGCCTCCCATACAACCCCTCACTTTAAATTCCTCCATATACCTGTCTAGTAGTCTCTTATTTTTGTACTGGTTAGTAGGTTAATTGAACATTGTAAACTGTCCCACAAGGTTAAGGTTAAGTTGGGGGTTGCTAGACAGTTGCTAGAGACATGAAGTATCGGCAGAGGCCCATTCCATGATACATCTCTTCCAGTGGCAATTCACCCCACTCCAAGTTCCACTGAGCATTCTGCTCTCCCTTCTGTATTGGGGTGATAGGGTGGGGATACTTCTCTACCAAAGGAGGAGTAAGGTGCTCATTCCCGCCTGCTAGCGGGCCACCCTCGGGCAAGGTGTAGCACCGGCCTCACAACCCCCCCCACCCCCTCTGATCAGGGTCATGTGAAGCCATGGGAGCAGGTCCTGGATGGTCGTGTGAGCAGCTGGTGCAGATCACAATTCCTAGTTATGTGACCACTGACGCCAGGCAGACAATCTCTGAAGAGTATTGATAATGGCTGGGGTCACCCAACTTGTAAAGACACTGACCAGAAGAAGGCAATGGCAAACCACTTCTGTGGAAGAATTTGCCAAGAACAATCATGGCCATGGAAAGACCACACTCGCCCACGTCATATGACATGGCACATAACAAATGAATGAGAAAACTCCGCTCAATGCTTCAGAGGAGATTCCTTTCAGGTTAAGGACAGAATATGAAAGAAATGAGGAGGAAGGGGGTGAATGAGACCATGAGAAATCCAGTATAGGTGAATGTGGATCTTCTTGTAATACCACAATTTCTTTGTATTAACATAGCCCTCTGTGGCAACAAATTCCACAGATTCGCCACCATCTGGCTGATAAAATTCCTCCTCATCTCAGCTTTAAAGGGACATCCTTAATTCTGAGGCTGTGCCCTCAGATCTCAGACCCCTCCTATTAATGGAAGTAACAAATACAGGAGGTAATGCGTATCAGTTATTACCCCTCAACCATTAGACTCTTGAACCAGAGGGGATGACTTCACTCAACTTCACTCACCCATCACTGAATTGTTCCCACAACCTACAGACTCACTTTCAAGGATTCCTCATCTCACATTCTCAATATTGATTTATTTTTATTATTATCACTTCCCTTTTGTATTTACTCAGTCTGATGTCTTTTGCACATTGCTTGTTTGTCTACCTGGTTGAGTGCAGTTGATTGATTCTACTATGTTTCATGTATTTACTGTGATTTCATCACAGCTGTGGAGGCCAAGTCTTTATGTATATTTAAGGCAGAAGTTAATAGATTCTTGATTAATCAGAACATGAAGGGATATAGGGAGAATGCAGGAGACTGGGGCTGAGTGGGAAAACAGACCAACCATGATGAAATGGCAGAGCAGACTCAATGGGCCAAATGGCTCAACTCTCCTTATTGTCTTATGGTCTTGTGATCATTCTCGTGAAACTTCTCTGGACCCTCTCCAGAGCCAGTACGTCTTTCCTTCGCTCCACTGGCTGAGGCAGTTCCGTAAAATGTCTCGTTATCTCAGTTGCAAATTCTGTGTCAGTGTCACAGTATGAACAGTTCTTTCAAGGGCTTAAGATGTTTTGATCCATTGACATGAACATTAAATAAACATAATGTCGTTGTTGGCTCTGCTCTGTAGTGAATGACTACAGCCTTCGGCACCCTAACCCAAAAGCATTTCATATGTCACCAACACCTCTTTACCCTCCCTCCCTCCATTTATAGAAGCCACAGTTTGACAACTCATTTATCTTCACAACTGTAGTCTCCTACATCATCTGTAAGAAGAAAGACTATTTAGTGCCATGGAGTCATAGAATATGGACACATAAGAGGCATAGATCGAATGGATAGTCAGAGATTCCTTCCCAGGGCGCGTGGCTAATAGCTGTGGGGCATAAGAAGCTATCTGAAAGAGGTGGCTGCAGAAATTGTGGAGGCATCAGTGGTGATCTTTCAAGAATCATGGTTCTCGAGGACTGGAAAATCACATATGTCACTCCACTCTTTAAGAAGGGAGGGAAGCAGAAGAAAGGAAATTATAAGCCAGTTAGCCTGACTTCAGTGGTTGGAAAGATGTTGGGGTCTATTATTAAGGATGAGGTTTTTGGGTACTTGGAGGCACATGACAAATTTGGCCAAAGTCAGCATGGTTTCTTTAAGAGGAAATCTTGCCTAACAAATCTGTAGAAATTCTTTGAGGAACTAACAGGCAGTGTAGACAAAGGAGAGTCATTTTCATGTTGTTTGTTTGGGTTTTCAGAAGGCATATGAGTTTGTTTAACAAGTTAAGAGCCCAGTGTATCACAGGATGTCAGAGGTAAGTGTTTTTTGCACAGAGTAGTAAGTGTGTGGGGAAGACTCTACCAGCAGGATGTACAGGCAGGTACACAGGGGGCATTTAACAAGCTCTTAGATAGGTACACGGATGTTAGAAGAGTAAGGCCTATGTGGGAGGGAAGGGGTAGATTAACCTTGGAGTAGCGTAAAAGGTCAGCACAACATCATGGATCAAACTGTTCTATTGTGTTCTATGGTCTGCTTTATATTCAATATACTGTACATCACAGAAACATAGAAACCCAGCCTAACCTTGTCAACCACAGCATCCTGCAAATGGCCCATTACCCTCCCCTGCATGTACAGAACAGTGCAAAACCCTTAGGTGTGTATATATATATATATATATATATATATAGCTGAGATGCATAAGACCTTGGCTCAATACTGTATTTGTCAACGTGGAGCAGAGGATTTGTAAATCTGGCAGGAACAAAGGACTGGCAAGAGTGGAACACCACAGGAGGGGTGTGGGACAGGTGGCAGTGAAGGAGTGCTGGGGTAGGTGGGGGGGTGATGTGAGTGCAGACACACCCAGCCCTGAGACACCAGGCAAGGTCATTTGGTTCCAAACGATTGGTTTATTAAGCATTACGGAATGTCTGTCTGGTGCTTCCTGCTCCCTCCTCTATCCCTCCCCTCTCCCTTCCCCTTTTCCCAACCATGATTCCCCTCTCCCTGACCCCTTCCCATTCTCAGTCCACAAGAGACCCAGATCAGAATTAGGTTTATCATCACTCACATATGTTATGACATTTTTTGCAGCAATAAAGTGCAATACTTAAAATTACCCTAGCTATATATGTGTGCCTAAAAACGCTGGCACATTACTGAGCTCCTCTCCATGCCCTGTGGCACAGCAGACAGTACTCTTGCTGTTTCTTTAGCATCTGTCCGGTTTTTACGAGGCTGAGTTATCCTGATGCTCAACCCAGCATGGATGGAAAGCGTGTAAGGAGCCGGCTGGATTCGAACCCAGACCACTCACCTCAAAGTCCAGGTTAGATGCCACTACACCACCAGGCGCTGGTTAGTGCTCCCTGACTCTGGTCAGAACTGCTAGTTACCAACTATAATGTATCAGACGTGGCTAAAAAGTACGTTGGTGCAGTCATACCGAAGGCACTTCATTACGACTGAGAAGAGATTGGATATGTCGTCAAAGACACTAGCAGGTTGGTACAGCTGTACGGTGGAGAGCTTTCTGACTGGTTGGAGGCTCCAATGTGCCAGGTTCAGAGGTGGTCAAGGGTTCTTCAGCCAGCTTCACCATGGCAACAACTACAACCATCCCCACCATCAGGCACGTCTTCCAAAGGTGCATCCTCCAGGAGCTGGCCCTGACCATTAAATACTCTCACCAGCTGGGACCATCTTCTCTCATTGCTACCACCAGGGAGGGGCTACAGGAGCCGGAAAACACACACTCTGTTTTAGAAACAGCTTCTCCTCCTCTGCCATCAGATTTCTGAGTGGTCCATGAAATCATGACCACTTCCTCATTGTTCCTCTTCACTTTATTTATTTACTCGTGTAGTTGTTGTTTCTTTCATTACCTGTTTATTTATTTGTAACAGAGTAATTTTTATGTATTGCTCTGCACTGCTGCCACAGAACAACAGGTATTACAATGTAAGCTGCAGAAAGTTGTAAACTCAGTCAGCTCCATCATGGGCACTAACCTCCGTAGTAATCAGGATATCTTCAAGGAGCAGTGCCTCAAAAAGGCAGCAGTTCAGGACCCCCATCACCCAGGACATGCCCTCTTCTCATTGCTACCATCAGGAAGGAGGTACAGAAGCCTGAAGGCACACACTCAGTGATTCAGGAACAGCTTCTTCCCCTCTGCCATCGATTTCTGAATGGACATTGAACCCATGAACACTACCTCACTACTTTTTATATTTCTATTTTTTGTACTTATATTTCCATTATCAATACTTCAGAGATTGTCAGCCTGGTGTCAGCGGTCACATAACTTGTGATATGCACCAGCTGCTCATACAACCGTCCACCACCTGTTCCCATGGCTTCACGTGACCCTGATGTTAAGGAGGTGCTACATCTTCCCAAGGGTGACCTGCAGGCTGGTGGAGGGATGGAGTGCCATACACCTCCTTTGGAGGAGATGTAGCTCCACCCCACCACCTTATTTTTAAATTATGAGTGGGGACACATTTGGATCTCAAAACACACACATTGGTCAAAGCCCTGTGAGAAGCGGGGGTATAGGAACCAGAGTGCCAGAGCAGATAGTGGAGTGGGGGTGAAAATAAATGATGTTAAAAGTTCATGCAAAGTCACAAATAGAAGGGCTGTGTGTGGTGGTAATAATCTTCTGAGGTGTGACTGTTTCAATGCAAGGAGTATTGTGGGGAAGGCTGGCGAGCTGAGGGCATGGATTGACACATGGAATTATGACATTATAGCCATTAGTGAAACTTGGCTGTTGGGGGGGTGGCAGGACTGGCAGCTTAATGTTCCAGGGTTCTGATGTTTCAGACGTAATAGAGGCAGAGTAATGAAAGGTGGGGGGGTGGCATTGCTAGTCAGGGAAAATGTTACAGCAGTGCTCAGGCAGGACAGAATCAGGATCAGAATCAGAATCCTTTATTATCGCCAAGTATGTGGACACATACAGGGAATTTGATGCTGGTTTCCCTGAGCTCTCGCTGTGCAGAATCAAAAAGCAAACAAAACAATAGTGCAAATAATCATGAACTATATACAATGAGGTATACCTGTGTACGTACAGGTGGACTTGGTTTATAATAGACTAAAATTCAAGTGTTCATAAGACTGATGGCAAACGGAAAGAAACTGTTCTTGTACCTATTTGTCCTGGCATACAGTGATCTAAAGCGCCTACCAGAAGGAAGGAGTTGGAACAGGTGATGTCCAGGGTGTGATGGGTCTACAATGATGCTGCTTGCTCGCTTCCTGACTCTGGATGCATAATAAGTCATGGATCGAGGGCAGCTTCACACCAATAATCCTTTCCGCAGCCCTGACGGGTCTTTGGAGTCTATTCTTGTCTTGTTTGGTAGCTGATCCAAACCAGACAGTGATGGACAAACAGAGAACAGACTGGATTATTCCTGAGTAGAACTGAATCAGCAGCTCCTGAGGCAGGTTGTACTTCCTGAGTTAATGTAGGAAATACAACCTCTGCTGAGCCTTTTTGATAAGAGTGTCCGTGTTGGGTGTCCACTTCAGGTCCTGGGAGATTGTGACACCCAGAAACCTGAAGGTCTCCACAGCAGACACAATACTGTTGAGTATAGTGAGTGGGGGGAGTATTAGGGGGCTCCCCCTGAAGTCCACTGTCATCTCCACAGTCTTGAGCGTATTTAGCTCCAGATTGTTCTGACCACACCAGAGGGCCAGCCGTTCCACCACCCGTCTGTATGCAGACTCATCACCGTCTCGGATAAGGCCAATGACAGTTGTGTCATCTGCAAACTTCAGGAGATTAACAGATGGATCCTGTGAGGTGCAGTCATTAGTGTAAAGGGAGAAGAACAGTGGGGAGAGCACACATCCCTGGGGGGCACTGGTACTGATTGTCCGGGTGCTAGAAATGATGCTCCCCAGCCTCACTTGCTGCACCCTGTCAGTCAGGAAGCTTGTGATCCACTGACAGATGGCGGGGGAGACAGTGAGCTGGGTGAGTTTGGAGTGGAGGATTTCTGGGACGATGGTGTTGAACGCCGAGCTGAAGTCAACAAACAGGACCCTCGCAGAAATTCCTGGGTTGTTGAGGTGTTGTAGTATGTAATGCAGTCCCATGTTGACTGCATCATCCACTGACCTATTTGCCTGATAAGCAAACTGCAGGGGGTCCAGCAGGGGGCCTGTGATGTCCTTCAGGTGAGCCAACACTAGTCTCTCAAAGGACTTCATGACCACAGATGTCAAGGCAAGAGGCCTGTAGTCATTTAGTCCCTTGATAGTGGGTTTCTTAGGGACTGGAATGATAATGGAGCACTTGAAGCAATGAGGGATTTCACACAGCTCCAGAGATCTATTGAAGATCCGTGTGTAGATGGGGGCCAGCTGATCAGCGCAGGTCTTCAGGCAGGAGGGTGACACGCCGTCTGGGCCTGGCGCTTTCCTGGTCTTCTGCCTCCGGAACAGCTGACTCACCTCCCTCTCACAGGTCCTGAGTGCAGGTACAAGAGGGTTGAAATGAAGGGGGTTAGGGGGAGCAGTTTTTGTAATGTGGGGTGAGAAAGCGGATACTGAGATGTCGGGGTGATGGATGATGGGGTTGCAGGTAGGTCTGTGTTTTGGCTGGGGGGAATGAAGGTGTCGAATCTACAATAAAACTTGTTCAGATCGTCAGCCAGTTGATGGTTCAACTGCCAGATTAGAGGGCTTGTCTACCGAGGCAATATGGGTGGAGTTGAGAAACAGGAAAGGTATGACCACATTAATGGGGTTGTTTTATAGACCACCAAATAGTCAGTGAGAATTGGAGGAGCAAATCTGGAGAGAGATAGCAGACAACTGCAGGAAACATAAAGCTGTGATAGCAGGGGATTTTAATTTTCCACATGTTGATTGGGATTCCCATACTGTTAAAGGTCTAGACGGGTTAGAGTTTGTAAAATGTGTTCAGGAAAGTTTTCTAAATCAATATATAGAGGTACCAACTAGAGAGGATGCAATATTAGATCTCCTATTAGGAAATGAGTTAGGACAGGTGATGAAAGTGTGTGTAGGGGAACACTTTGGTTCCAGTGATCATAACACCATTAGTTTCAACTTGATCATGGATAAAGATGGATCTGGTCCTCGGGTTGAGGATCTAAACTGGAAAAAGGCCAAATTTGAAGGAATGAGAAAGGATCATTGGGACAGGTTGTTCTCTGGCAAGGATGTGATTGGTAAGTGGGAGGCCTTCAAAGGAGAAATTTTGAGAGTGCAGAGTTTGTATGTTCCTGTCAGGATTAAAGGCAAAGTGAATCAGAATAAGGAACCTTGGTTCTCAAGGGATATTGGAACTCTGATAAAGAAGAAGAGAGAGAAGTATGACATGTATAGGAAACAGGGAGCAAATAAGGTGCCTGAGGAATATAAAAAGTGCAAAAAAATACTTAAGAAAGCAATCAGGAGGGCTAAAAGGAGACATGAGGTTGCTTTCGCAATCAAGGTGAAGGATAATCCAAAGAGCTTCTACAGGTATGTTAAGAGCAAAAGGACAGTGAGGGATAAAACTGGTCCTCTTGAAGATCAGAGTGGTTGGCTATGTTTGGAACTAAAAGAAATGGGGGAGATCTTAAATGGTTTTTTTGCGCCTGTATTTACTAAGGAAACTGACAAGGAGTCAATGGAAATAAGGCAAACAAGTAGTGAGGTCATGGAACCTATACAGATTGAGGAGGAGGAGATGCTTGCTATCTTGCAGCAAATCAGAGTAGATAGGGTATTTCCTATCAGGACCTGACAGGGTATTCCCTCAGACCTTGAAGGAGACTAGTGTTGAAATTGCAGGGGCCCTGGCAGATATATTTAAAATGTCGGTATCTACAGGTGAGGTGCTGGAGGATTGGAGGATAGCTCATGTTGTTCCGTTGTTTAAAAAAGGCTCTAGAAGTAATCCGGGAAATTATAGGCTGGTAAGTTTGACGTTGGTAGTAGGTAAATTATTGGAAGGAGTACTGAGGGATAGGATCTACAAGTATTTGGATAGACAGGGACTTATTAGGGAGAGTCAACATGGCTTTGTGCGTGGTAGGTCATGTTTGACCAATCTATTGGAGTTTTTCGAGGAGGTTACCAGGAAAGTGGATGAAGGGAAGGCAGTGGATGTTGTCTACGTGGACTTCAGTAAGGCTTTTGACAGGGTCCCGCATGGGAGGTTAGTTAGGAAAATTCAGTCGCTAGGTATACATGGAGAGGTGGTAAATTGAATTAGACATTGGCTCAATGGAAGAAGCCAAAGAGTGGTAGTAGAGGATTGCTTCTCAGAGTGGAGGCCTGTGACTAGTGGTGTGCCACAGGGATCAGTGCTGGGTCCATTGTTATTTGTCATCTATATCAATGATCTGGATGATAATGTGGTAAATTGGATCAGCAAATTTGCTGATGATGCAAAGATTGGAGGTGTAGTGGACAGTGAGGAAGGTTTTCAGAGCCTGCAGAGGGATTTGGACCAGCTGGAAAAATGGGCTGAAAAATGGCAGATGGAGTTTAATACAGACAAGTGTGAGGTATTGCACATTGGAAGGACAAACCAAGGTAGAACATACAGGGTAATGGTAAGGCACTGAGGAGTGCAGTAGAACAGAGGGATCTGGGAATACAGATGCAAAATTCCCTAAAAGTGGCGTCACAGGTAGATAGGGTTGTAAAGAGAGCTTTTGGTACATTGGCCTTTATAAATCAAAGTATTGAGAATAAGAGTTGGAATGTTATGATGAGGTTGTATAAGGCATTGGTGAGGCTGAATCTGGAGTATTGTGTACAGTTTTGGTCACCAAATTACAGGAAGGATATTAAAATAAGGTTAAAAGAGTGCAGAGAAGGTTTACGAGGATGTTGCTGGGACTTGAGAAACTGAGTTACAGAGAAAGGTTGAATAAGTTAGGATTTTATTCCCTGGAGCGTAGAAGAATGAGGGGAGATTTGATAGAGGTATATAAGATGATGATGTAAGATAGATAGAGCGAATGCAAGCAGGCTTTTTCCACTGAGGCTAGGGGAGAAAAAAACAGAGAATATGGGTAAAGGGTGAAAGGGGAAAAGTTTAAAGGGAAAATGGGGGGGTGGGGCTTTTTCACACAGAGAGTGGTGGGAGTGTGAAATGAGCTGCTAGGTGAAGTGGTAAATGCGGGCTCACTTTTAACATTTAAGAATAAATTGGACAGATACATGGATGGGAGGTGTATGGAGGGATATGGTCCAGGTGCAGGTCAGTGGGACTAGGCAGAAAAATGGTTCAGCACAGCCAAGAAGGGCCAAAAGGCCTGTTTCTGTGCTGTAGTTTCTATGGTTCTATGGTCCTAAGAGTCTGGTTGAGCTTACACTGCCTTTAAAGGAATTGAAACATTACAGTACTTGCTTTTTCACATCACCAGTAAAAGCTGTAACTTCTAGCAGGATGGGTTTAACTCAACACTTGTTGGATGTGGTTAACTCGGTAGAACTCTCATCTTGTGAGTCAGTCAGGTTATTGATTCTGATCTTGTGCCAGAGCGGATGGTGCAAGGTAACAATGTTGGTGCAGAACTGAGATGGCTGCTGCATTGCTGGAGATGCTGCATTGTTGCAACAGCTCTACTGCTGGTGCTGCTGAATCGAGACAATGGAGGTTTGATAGCAGAATTTTTCTTCTCCCCATTGAGCTGCCAGCCACAGCTGATGAGCTCTATCTGCCCGAAGCGACTGCTCTTCAGGTGCCAATGACTCACCTTTGCCCTTTCTCCTGTCAGTAGAAAGAGTTCTGCTGGGTTTAGTAGCTAAGCCACACATGAATGAAACTCAAAAACCATCTATAAATTTGTTTATGATACAACCATTTTTGGCAGAATCTCAGATAGTGACAAGAAGGCATACAGGGGTGAGATATACCGGCTAGATGAGTGGTGTTGTAGCAACGACCTTTTGTCACACACAACGACTCAGGAACAGTATCTTCCTCTCTGCCATTTGATTTCTGATGGACATTGAACCCATGAACACTACCTCACCACTTTTTAATTTCTGTTTTTGCACTACAGTACTTATTTAATTTAACTATTTAATACATGTATATAGAATTACTGTAATTCAGTGTTTTTCTATATTTATCATGTGTTGCATTGTACTGCTGCTACTAAGTTAACAAATTTCATGACACATGCCAATGATATTAAACCTGATTCTGATTCTGAAAGCCAGGAGATGGACTTGGCTGTCAGAGACTATTTGTGACGTCTGCCATTGGGAGCATTTCATCGGTAGTGGGAGCTTATCCCCCGCAAACCACCCACCCCCTGCCACAGTGACAACCTTAAGGAACCCATTTCTGTTATGATGTACATGTGGGAAATACATCTAATGTTATTTTTGAATATCGGTGCCCTGTGAATACAGTATGTGCAAACAGTCAGTCTGTGTATACAACACACATCAAAGTTGTTGGTGAACGCAGCAGGCCAGGCAGCATCTCTAGGAAGAGGTACAGTCGACGTTTCAGGCCAAGACCTTTCGTCAGGACTAACTGAAGGAAGAGCTAGTAAGAGATTTAAAAGTGGGAGGGGGAGGGGGAGATCCAAAATGATAGGAGAAGACAGCAGGGGGAGGGATGGAGCCAAGAGCTGGACAGGTGATTGGCAAAGGGGATATGAGAGGATCATGGGACAGGAGGCCCAGGGAGAAGGAAAAGGGGGAGGGGGGGACACCCAGAGGACGGGCAAGGGGTATAGTCAGAGAGACAGAGGGAGAAGAAGGAGAGAGAGAGAAAGAATATGTGTATATAAATAAATAACGGATGGGGTACGAGGGGGAGGTGGGGCACTAGCAGAAGTTAGAGAAGTTAATGTTCATGCCATCAGGTTGGAGGCTACCCAGACGGAATATAAGGTATTGTTCCTCCAACCTGAGTGTGGCTTCATCTTTTCAGTAGAGGAGGCCGTGGATAGACATGTCAGAATGGGAATGGGATGTGGAATTAAAATGTGTGGCCACTGGGAGATTTTTCTCTGGCGGACAGAGCATAGGTGTTCAGCAAAGCGGTCTCCCAGTCTGCATCAGGTCTCGCCAATATATAGAAGGCCACATTGGGAGTACCGGACGCAGTATATCACCCCAGCCGACTCAAGGTGAAGTGTACACTTATCTTTGTAAGTGGAACAAGTGCTACACATGCCCTTACACTTCCTCCCTCACTACCATTCAGGGCCCCAGACAGTCCTTCCAGGTGAGGTGACACTTCACCTGTGAGTTGGCTTCTCTAACATTGACTTCTCTAACTTCCGCTAATGCCCCACCTCTCCCTCGTACCCCATCTGTTATTTATTTTTATACACACATTCTTTCTCTCACTCTCCTTTTTCTCCCTCTGTCCCTCTGACTATACCCCTTGCCCATCCTCTGGGTTTCCCCCCCCCCTACTGTCTTTCTCCCCGGGCCTCCTGTCCCATGATCCTCTCATATCCCCTTTTGCCTATCACCTGTCCAGCTCTTGGCTCTATCCCTCCCCCTCCTGTCTTCTCCTATCATTTTGGATCTCCCCCTCCCCCTCCAGCTTTCAAATCCCTTACTCACTCTTCCTTCAGTTAGTCCTGACGAAGGGTCTCGGCCTGAAACGTCGACTGTACCTCTTCCTAGAGATGCTGCCTGGCCTGCTGCGTTCACCAGCAACTTTGATGTGTGTTGCTTGAATTTCCAGCATCTGCAGAATTCCTGTAGTCTGTGTATACTATGTGTTTGTATTTGTTGTGTTTTTTATCCGGTATTGCTGTTACTCACTGCCCACTCCGCCACTGGCGTTTAGGGCAGCAATGAAGATCCTCCAAGTCTGGCGGTGTTCAGGGCTTCTTTCATCCTGTCAGTAACTTCGTCTCAGTTTTCACTACTCTCAGTCATGCAAGTCCTGGGTGGAGACTCGGGAATACCGTTGCATTCAGATGCAGAAGGATTCTTCATTGCTGTTTCCATAACAGTTTTGTTTGACCAGTCAGGGTTGTTAGCCCTGAGCTGAACCCCTGAGACTGGAGGACTGGTGGGCCACTCTTAGTCTGGCCTGTTCCCTTTGACCTGTTTGGCATGGGTGACCCCAACAAGAGCCAAAGCACAAGGCCCTGACTCCAGGCAACATAGCTCTCCGGGTCACGGAGACACACAAACCTCCAAATCATGACAAACCATGCTGTTTCAGGAGCCTGATGACTGAGGGGTAAAACTGTTCCTGAACCTAGTGGGGTGGAACTTAAGGCTACTGTATTCGCTGTTAGGCTCCTGGCAGCAGCTAGAAGCTAGCATTGTCCAGATGGTGGGGGTCGTTGATGTTGCATTTTTGTGGCAGCTCTCTGTGTAAATGTGGTCAATGGCGGGGAAGGCTCTGCTGTGTTGTACTCAGCGATTTCAGCAGACTTTCCCATTCCTGGGCAATGATGTTTCCGTACTAGCCTGTAACGCCACCAGTCAGGACACTCTTCAGCTCACATCTACGCAGGTTTGTCAAAGTGTAAGCTGACATGCTGAATCTATGCAAAACTTCTAAGAAAATGGAGGCGTTGTCATGCTTTGTTTGTGATGGCACTTTGCTGCTGGTTCCAACACAGATCTCTGATACGCTGTCTCTGATCTGGTGCTTTACCAACTGAGAGCAACTGGAGCGTAATAACATAGGCATGTTAGGAGCTGTGAAACTCAAAGGTGGAAAGTGTTCTCTGACTGATAACTTTGTTTACAGCTAACCCCCATAGTTGCTCTGCTTTACCCATTCAGAGAATTCCCCCTCCCTCACCTTGCCTGCCTCTTAACAAGTTTCTTTTATATCATGAAAAAGAGCCTACAATCAGAAAATTTAACGAATTTTTTCTTCCTACAGATGCACCCTGCGCTGCTGAGTGTTTCCAAAGTTCAAAGTTCAAAGTAAATTTATTATCAATGTATGTACAGTCATGTGCAACAGTCTTCAGCACATATAAATAGTGAGGGTGTCTAAGACTTTTGCACGGTGCTGTATTTGTCAACATGGAACAGGAGCGGGTTTGTAAATGTGGCGGGAGGAAAGTGAGGGAATAGTGAGGTTGGAGCATCGTGGGAGGGGTGTGGGACAGGTGGCAGAGTGAGTGCCAAGAAGGGTGGGGAAATGTCATGGGTGCAGACACACCCAGCCCTGAGACACCAGGTAAGGTCACTTGATTCCAAATAATTGGTTTATTGATCATTACAGAATGTCTCTCTGGCGTTTTCCACTCCTTCCCCTCTCCCTTCCCCTTTTCCCAACCATGATTCCCCTCTCCCTGCCCCTTCCCACTCTCAGTCCACAATAAAAACCTGTATCAGAATCAGGTTTATCATCACTGACATATGTCATGAAATTTGTTTTTTTGGGGGGAAGAATACAAAGCAATACATAAAATTACTACAGCTCTGTGCAAAGTCTTAGGCTCTCTATATGTGTGTCTAAGAGTTTTGCACAGTACGGCACATGTCACCATGCACACCCCGAGTTCATTTTCTTGTGCGCAGTCACAGTAAATAGGAAGATACACAACAGAATCAAGGAAAGACCACACACAACAGAGATGGACAAACAACCAACATACAAAGGATAAAAAGCTGTGTGAAATGATTTATCCCACTTTATGTTTTGTTGGCAGCTTCGTATTTAATTTAATTTTCTAGTGGGAGAAGCTCACCTTATACTTACGCTTCATTTTCCTGCTTCTTACATTGTCACACAGACTGAATTATTACTGTCCTTTACGCCGTTGGCGTTTAGGTCAGCAATGAAGATCCTCCATCTCCGGGGGTGCTCAGGGCTCCCTTCATCATGTCCGTAGCCTCCTCTTGGTTTTTGCTGCTGTCAGTCATGCAAGTCCCAGTTGGAGACTCAGGAAAATGGCCGCACTTAGATATAGAAGGATTCTGCATTGCTGTTTCCATAGCAATTTTGTTTTACCAGTCAGGGTTGTTAGCCCTGAGCTGAACCCTCAAACCTGGAGGACCGGTGGACCACTCTTAGTCTGGCCTCTACCCTTTGACCAGTTTGGCATGGGTGACCCCACCAAGAGTCAAAGCGTAAAGCCCTGACTCCAGCCAACATAGTTCTTCTGGTCATAGAGGCACACAGGCCTCCAAACCCCAACAAGGTTGTGGTCCTCTTAGAAGCACACGTACTGAGGCACAGTGATAAAATTTGTTTTGCATGCTATCCATACAGATAATAGAAACATAGAAACATAGAAAACCCACAGCTCAATACAGGCCCTTCAGCCCACAATACTATGTCGAATATGTACTTTAGAAATTACCTAGGGTTACCCATAGCCCTCTATTTTTCTAAGCTCCATGTACCTATCTAAAAGTCTCTTAAAAGACCCTATCATATCCGCCTCCACCACCGTCATTGGCCGCCCCTTCCACACACTCATCACTTTCCGGGTAAAAAACTTAGCCCTGACATCTCCTCTGTACCTACTTCCAACCACCTTAAACCTGTGCCTTCTTCTGGCAGCCATTTCAGCCCTGGGAAAAAGCCTCTGACTATCCACAAGATCAATGCCTCTCATCATCTTACACACCTCTATCAGATCACCTCTCATCCTCCGTCTCTCCAAGGAGAAAAGGCCAAGTTCACTCCACCTATTCTCATAAGGCATGCTCGCCAATCCATGTAACATCCTTGTAAATCTCCTCTGCACCCTTTCTATGGCTTCCGCATCCTTCCTGTAGTGAGGTGACCAGAACTGAGCACAGTACTCCAAGTGGGGTCTGACCAGGGTCCTATATAGCTGCAACACTACCTCTCAGCTCCTAAACTCAATCCCACGATTGATGAAGGCCAATACACTGTATGCCTTCTTAACCACAGAGTCAACCTGCGCAGTAGCTTTGAGTGTCCTATGGACTCAGACCCCAAGATCCCTCTGATCCTCCACACTGCCAAGAGTCTTACCATTAATACTATATTCTGCCATCATATTTGACCTACCAAAATGAACCACCTCACATTTATCTGAGTTGAAATCCATCTGCCACTTCTCAGCCCAGTTTTGCATCCTATCAATGTCCCTCTGTAACCTCTGACAGCCCTCCACACTATCCACAACACCCCCAAGCTTTGTGTCATCAGTAAATTTACTAACCCATCCCTCCACTTCCTCATCCAAATCATTTATAAAAATCACAAAGAGTTAGGGTCCCAGAGCAGATCCCTGAGTCACACCACTGGTCACTGACCTCCATGCAGAATATGATCCATCTACAACCAGTCTTTGCCTTCTGTGGGCAAGCCCATTCTGGATCCACAAAGCAATGTCCCCTTGGATCCCATGCCTCCTTACTTTCTCAATAAGCCTTGCATGGGGTACCTTATCAAATGCCTTGCTGAAATCCATATACACTACATCTACTGCTCTACCTTCATCAATGTGTTTAGTCACATCCTCAAAAAATTCAATCAGGCTCGTAAGGCAAGACCTGCCTTTGACAAAGCCATACTGACTATTCCTAATCATATTATACCTCTCCAAATGTTCATTAATACTGCATTTCAGGATCTTCTCCATCAATTTACCAACCACTGAAGTAAGACTCACTGGTCTATAACTTCCAGAGTTACCTCTACTCCCTTTCTTGAATAAGGGAACAACATATGCAGCCCTCCAATCCTCTGGACCCTCTCCTGTCTCTATTTATGATGCAAACATCATTGCCAGCGGCTCAGCAATCTCCTCTCTTGCGTCCCGCAGTAGCCTGGGTTATATCCCACCTGGTCCCAGTGACTTATCCAACTTGATGCTTTCCAAAATCTCCAGCACATCCTCTTTCTTAATGTCTATATGCTCAAACTTTTCAGTCCTCTGTAAGTCATCCCTACAATCACCAAACAACAGGAATTCTACAGATGCTGGAAATTCAAGCAACACGCATAAAAGTTGCTGGTGAACGCAGCAGGCCAGGCAGCATCTCTAGGAAGAGGTGCAGTCGACGTTTCAGGCCGAGTCCCTTCGTCAGGACCTACAATCACCAAGTCCTTTTCTGTAGTGAATACTGATACGAAGTATTCATTAAGTACCTCCGCTATCTCCTCCAGTTCCATACACACTTTTCCACTGTCACACTTGATTGGTCCTATTCTCTCACGTCTTATCTTCTTGCCCTTCACATACTTGTAAAGTACCTTAGGGTTTTCCTTAATTCTGCTCACCAAGGCCTTCCCATGGCCCCTTCTGGCTCTCCTAATTTCATTCTTCAGTTCCTTCCTGCTAACCTTATACAAATGTTTGTAGATCATCTTCTAGATCATCTTTCATTATTTAGTTTTTTCAACCTTTCGTAAGCTTTTCTTCTTGACTAGATTTTCAACAGCCTTTGTTCACCACAGTTCTTGTGTCCTACCATCCTTTCCCTGTCTCATTGGAATGTATCTATGCAAAATCCCATGCAAATATTCCCTGAACATTTGCCAGATTGCTGCCATTCATATCCCTGAGAACATCTGTTCCCGATTTATACTTCCAAGTTCCTGCCTGATAGCTCCATATTTCCCCTTACTCCAATTAAACACCTTTTTTCTAACTTGTCTGTTCCTATCCCTCGCCAATGCTATGGTAAAGGAGATAGAATTGTGTTCACTATCTCCAGAATGCTCTCCCACTGAGAGACCTGACACATGACCAGGTTCATTTCCCAATACCAAATCAAGTATAGCCTCTCCTCTTGTAGACGTATCTATATATTGTATCAAGAAACCTTCCTGAGCACACCTAACAAACTCCACCCCGTTTCTGTCCAATGGTAGGTGGGGTGTGGGTGGGGGCGGTTGGGGAGAAGAGAGCACTTTGTGGGAGGGTGGAACATTTGATTCTGCTGGCTGCCTTATCAAGGCAACAAGGCGTAGACAGTGTCCATGGAGGGGGGCTGCCCATGGAGGGGGGGCTGCCCAAGGAGGAGGGCTGCCCATGGAGGGGGGGCTGCTTTCTCTGATGCTTTTTTATAATGGACATCTGCTCTCAACCACCTGCACTCCAAGGAGAAGAGTTTCTCCAGTCTGACCCTCACCTCTAAAACCACTCCAGTAAATCCTTCAATGTACTTTGAAACACTACCTCACTACTTTTTTTTGCATTACTTATTCAATTGAACTATTTTATACACACACACACACACACACACACACATATATATACACTTACTGTAATTCACAGTTTTTTCTCTATTATTATACAACAGTACAGCAATACATACAGCAGCACATGCCAGTGATGGTAAACATGATTTTGTTTCCGAAATAGCAAATAAATGAAGGTCCATTAGAATCTGAATCATGTTTAATATCACTGGCATATGTCATGAAATTCATTGTCTTTGTGGCAGTAGTACAATGATAATAGAAAACAAACTGTGAATTGCAATAAGTATATGTGTATATTGGTGTCAAAATGGTTGTTCTGATGCGTCTAGTGTGGTGGTGTAGTGGGTAGAGCTTGTTGCTCTCACTTTCAGCTTCCACCGCTGGCTAGCCGTCTTGTGAAAAGGAGATCTGAATGTGCAAGTCTCCTCCTGCCCGTACATAGCCTCTGCAACAGCAAGCCTCATGTAGTGCCTCCTCCCCAGTGACACACAGAAAATGAACTCCTTTCGGACTCGGGCTGGATCATTGAATGTCTTTCTGGCAGCTCCTGAAGCTGGGCCGGTGCCAAACACATCGCTCCATAAACTTTCCTTTGGACTACACTGGCGAAGGCGAGAGGGGAATCTGGACGACTGTTACCACATTGCAGAAAAATAAAGAATATAGTAGATCTTATGAAAACTATACATAAAGACTGACAAACAATGTGCAAAGGACAAATCATGCAAATAATAAAAAAAGTTATTTTTGGAGGTACCGTGGAATAGGACCTCCCAGTCCAACGAGCCATGCTGCCCAGCAATCCTCCAATTTAACCCTAGCCTATTCACAGGGAAATTTACAATGACCAATTAGCCTACTAATATTCTTTGGATTGTGGGAGGAAGCCTATATGCACATGGGAAGTGTGTACAATCCTTCTTACAGCGGACACTGCAATTGAACTCTGAACTCTGACCACCTGAGACGATGTTTCCTCTAAGTCCAGAGGACACAGACTCAGAATAGAGGGGTGTCATTTTAGAACGGAGAGGAGGAGAAATTTCTTACACCAGAGATTGCTGAATCTATGAAATTTATTGCCACAGACAGCTGTGGCGGCCGAGTCATTGGGTATATTTAAGGCAGAGCTTGATAGGTTCTTGATTAGTCAGGGCACGAAGGGATACAGGGAAGAAGCAGAGTGGGAAAATGAATCAGCCATGATGAAATGGCGGAGCAGACTTGATGGGCTAAATGCCCTAATTCCGCTCTTACATTTTATGGTCCTGTGGTAATAGCTTTGTGCTAACCGCTACGCTACCCTGCCACCTCATTAATAATACTGAGAACGTGAGTTGCAGAGTGTTTGAAAGCAAGCGTAGGCTCACATTGAGCTGGGTGAAGTTTTCCACACTGGTTGTAGGTCAGATCATCCCGTAAGATTGATTTGTTTCCAGCATCATCTTTGTGTGTGTGTGTGTGTGTGTGTGTGTCGGGTGGGGTGGGGGGAACATACAGTAGTTTGAGTAGTCCCTGATGATTCCTGGTTCCCACGAACTCTGGGTGAATCAGAGGTCAAAAGGTCTAGTATCGGTGGCAGTGAGTGGCTGTATGAAACCGACAAAGTGCACCCTGCGTCTACATTTTGTATCATCTCAAGATAGCAACAGGAAAACCACAGCTTCTGTAATCTGATCGCGCTTTAGCAGTGTGGGTAAATATTTTGGTCTGATAGCACTTCCAGAAGAAAGGACAGGGTGGTGTGTGGTTAAAACTGAACAAAGTCTACGTGACCAGACTTGCATTGCTTGAGGGAAGAGGTAGTTTGAAGCAACTTTTGGTTTCAATCATGTGGGGCTTGAGATCTGATCAAGGACTGTGTTTATAGTTTAGCTGTGGTTCTATGGATTTTAGAGAAGCCTGAAGTCTCTCATCACCAGTTTCTGCATTTTTCAACAGCCGTCAAGTTCTTGAGCCTCAACCCTGCCTCAACAATGGAGAACTACAGGCCACCTCTTCCACCACCATCAACTTGTCTTTGATTGTTCTGTCATTTTACTAAGGTCTTGCTCTTACACCGTCCTCATTCAGTGCATGGTAAAATTTCATGTACAGTAATGTGCAAGTCTGATATAATTTTTTAATTGATTCATTTACGGGATGTGGGCGGTGCCAGCTATGCCAGCATTTATTGCCCATCCCTAGTGAGAAGGTGATGATGAGCTGCCTTCTTGAACCGCAGCAGTCCCAGAGGGATAGTTACACCCACAGTGCTGTTAGGGAGGGAAATCCATGATTTTGATCCAGTGACAGCAAAGGAATAGCAATATGTTTCCAAGTCAGGATGGTGAATGATTTGGAGGGGGACTTCCAAGTGATGGTACTCCTAAGTATCTCTTGTTCTCGTCCTTCTAGATGTTGGTGGTTGTGGATCTGGAAGGTGCTGCTTAGGAACTTTGGTGTGTTGTTGCAGTGCACCTTGTAGATAGTATACACTGCTGCAACTGTTCATCAATGGTGGAGGGCTTGGATGCCTGTGGAAGGGGTACCAGTCAACTGAGCTGCCCTGTACTGCATGGTATCGAGCTTCTTGAGTGTTGATGGAACTGCAGTCATCCACGCGAGTGGCGAGTATTCCATTACACTCCTGACCTGAGCCTGGTAGATGGTGGACAGGCTTTGGGGAGTCAGGAGGTGAGTTACACGCCGCAGGATTCCTAGCCTTTGACCTGCTCTGGTAGTCACCGTGCTTATATGGCTAGACCAGTTCGGCTTCCTGTCAATGGTATCACCCAGGATATTAGTAGTAGGGCATTCACTGATGGTGATGCCACTGAATGTCAAGGGACAATGGTTGTTGCAAATCGTCATTGCCTGGCACTTCCGGGGCTTGAATATTACTTGCCACTTGTCAGTCCAAGCCTGGATATTGTCCAGGTCCTGCTGCATTTGAGTATGAACTGCTTCACTATCTGAGGAGTCACGAATGGTGCAGAACACTGTGCAGTCACCTGTGAACATCCCCACTTGTGACTTTATGATGGAAGGAAGATTATTGATGAATCAGCTGAAGATGGTTGGTCCTAGGATACTTCCCTGAGGAACTCCTGCAGTGATGCCCTGAGGATGAGATGATTGACCTCCAACCACCACAACCATCTTCCTTTGTGTCAGGTATGATTCCAACCAGTGGAGGGGTTTCACCCTCATTCCCATTGAGTCCATTTTAGCTAGGGAGCCTTGATGCCATACTTGGTCAAATGCTGCCTTGATGTCGAGGGCTATCACTCTCACTTCACCTCTGGTATTTAGCGTTTTGGTCACTAGGGTGCCTGAAACTTTTGCAGAGTATTTGTCAACATGGTGCAGAGAGAAAGTTTGTAAATCTGGTGGGAGCAAAGTTGTTGGGAATGAAGAGGGTAGAGGGGAGTGGGACAGGTGGCAGAGAAGGAGTGCCAGGGCAGGGGGAAGGGATGGAGTGGGTGCAGACACACCCAGTCCTGAGACACCAGGCAAGGTCATTTGATTCCAAGCAATTGGTTTATGGATCATTACAGAATGTCTCTCTGCTGCTTCCCGCTCCCTCCCCTTTCCCTTCCCCTTTTCCCAACCATGATTCCCCTCTCCCTGCCCCTTCCCACTCTCAGTCCATAACAGAGACCCAGATCATAATTAGAATTAGAATTAGAATTTTTGCTTCTTACATCCATGTCACAACATGAGGGAATAAATATCTTTATGTTGTGTCTCCATCGTAATGTAGAAGCAATAAGGAAGGGAGATGTGGGAGGATATTGCTCAGGCACTAAGATTGTGTATGTAATTGTTTTGTATACTTGTACGCACAGTCAGATACACAATCAGATCAATGTGTATTGATCAATCTGCTGGCCCAGGGAAAGGAGCTGCCCGGGAGCCTGGTATTAATGCTGCGGTACGGTTTACTAGACGGAAGCAGCAGAAACAGTTTGTGGTTGGGGTGGCTGGAGTCCCTGATGATCCTCCAGGCCCTTTTTATGCACCTGCTGCTGTAAATGTCCTGAATAAAGAAAAGTTAATCAGGTTTATCATCACTCACATATGTCATGAAATCTGGTTTTTTTTTTGTGGCAGCAGTATAGTCTAGGCCGCCTAGCTATATATATGTGCTGATGACTTTTGAACAGTACTGTGCAATTATAAGTTCACAAGGAGCATCTCTGGTTTGCTCTCTCCCTGGTGTCCTAATGCTATGGCACCTCCTACCTGATGGTGGTGGTGGTGGGGGGGAGGTTTCAAAGAGATAATTGGATGGATTGGAGGGATCATTGACAATGTTAAGGAATTTCTTTAGCCAGAGCATGGCTAATCTGTGGAATTTGCTGCCACATATGGCTGTGGAGTCCAAGTCATTGGGTATATTTAAAACTGAGGTTGATAGATTCGTTATTAGTCAGGGTCTCAAAGGTTACGGGTAAAAGGCAAGAGAATAGCGTTGAGAGGGATAATTAATCAGCCATGATGAAATGGCAGAGCAGACTAGATGGGCCAAATGGCCAAATTCTGTTCCTATGTCTTATGGTCTCAAGGTCTAATTTGTATTCTGTGTGATATCTGTACCTATGCGTTGCTCCAAGAAAATTTTTCATGGAACCAAGCCTCAATGTTCTTGTGCACATGATAACCTTAACTCTGCTGACTGCAAAAGGCCTGATCTCCTGGTGACTACTCATTTCAATTCTGCTTTCCACTCCTACTCTGATGTGTTTGTCCATGGCCTCCTCATTTAATGACCAGGCAAACTCAGGCTGGAGATGCAACTCCCTCACATTCTGTCTGAGTGGCCACCTACCAGATGGCATGAATATCGATGTCGCTAACCCTCTTCTTCCATTCCCCATTCTGCTTACTCTCAACCCAGCTAAAAAGCAAATCAAAAACACCCAAACACTAATCTCACCAACCTACACAATGTCCATATCCCTCCATCTTCCTCACATCCATGTGCTTATCTAAATGTTTTGTAAAAACCTCTAATGAATTTTCTTCTACCACCATACCAGCACATTCAGGCATCCACCACTCTCTGAGTGAAAAACTTACTCTTCACATCCCCCTTTGAACTTACACCCCCCCCCCCCTTCGATGCATGCCCTCTGGTATTAGACATTTCCACCCTGGGAAACAAATACTCTCTCTCCACTCTATCTATGCCTCTCATAATCTTGTAACCCTCTATCAGATCTCCCCTCAGTCTCCCGTGCTCCAGAGAAAACATCCCCAAGTTTATCCAGCCTCTTGCAATAGCACATCCCCTCGAAACCAGGCAGCATCCTGGTTGATGCTTTGTGTATTGGGGGGGATGGGAAAGTAGGGGTGTTTGGGGTTCTAATGTGTTAACTGTCACATATCCTTTGGGGTACTCTTCTGTTTTCAGAAGAGCAAGAATTTGTATATATTCACTGATATTAAATGGAACTATTGAACTATTGAGTCTCTTCTGCACCGTCTCCAAAGCCTCAACATCCTTCCTATAGTGGGGTGACCAGAACAGTATGCAATACCCCAGATGTGGCCTAAGCAGAGTTTTATAAAATTGCAGCATAAACTCTTGCCTTTTGAACTCAATGCCCTGACTAATAAAAGCAAGAATTTTCAGACTGTCTTGCGTTTATAATAATTTTGACCTAACTGAAGCATGAACCTTGGTTTTTCTCTCTGGGCCATTCTTGAATGCCTGTTACTGCAAAAGGACTTTGTCCATGTGCTTGGTCTGGTACTGCAAGGTGTCCTAGGTACCCAAAGGAAAACTGTAAACCTCAAAGTCACCTACTTACCTACACCAACCAAGTACTTCTGAAACCCCATTAGATGCACACCTTCATTGGGTCAGGTCTCCACAGATTGATCTGAGAGCAACTTCCCAACAGTCTTTACTTCCTGCCCATTACACCACTAGTGATTAAGGTAGCAATGAATGTCTTCCATCTCTGACGGTGTTTAAGTCTTCCTTCATCGTGTCAGTAGCTTCCTCTCGGTTTCACTACCGTCAGTCATGCAAGTCCAGGGTCGAGACTCAGGAATACCGTCACACTCAGATGTAGAAGGATTCTTCATTGCTGTTTCCAAAACAGTTTTGTTTCTGACCAGTCAGGGTTGTTAGCCCTGAGCTGAACCCCCAAAACTGGGGGACCACTCTTAGTCTGGCCTTTAGCCTTTGACCTGTTTGGCATGGGTGACCGTACAAAGAGCCAAAGCATAAAGCCCTGACTCCAGCCAGCAAACTCTCCAGGTCATTGAGGCACACAAACCTCCAAACCCTATGACAAGGCTGTGGTCCTCTTGGGGGATTTCCCAAACCCTAGATGAGGTTGTGGTCTCCTTGGAGGATTTCTCATTAGTACACCATTGCTTTTCAGGATGAAACTAATGGGCCGTCGACAAACGGAATTATTATTGTACCACCCTTTGAATTTCTCATACACAGAGTGGACACTTTGTTTGGTACACCTGATGCTAGTACTGCATCTGATCAGCCAATCACACGGCAGCAACTCAACGTATAAAAGCATTCAGATGTGGTCAAGAGGTTCCGTTGTTGTTCAGACCAGACATCAGAATGGGCAAGAAATTTGATCTAAGTGACTAACTGTGAAGAGATTGTTGGTGCCAGACAGGGTAGTTTGAGTATCTCAGAAATTGCTGATCCCCCGGGATTTTTCATGCACAACCGTCTGTAGAGTTTACAGAGGATGCTGCAAAAAACAAGAAGACACCCAGCGAGCAGCAGTTCTGTGAGTAAAAATGCCTTGTTGATGAGAGAGGTGAGAGAATGGCCAGACTGGTTCAAGCTGACAGGAAGGTGACAGTAACTCAAATAACCACACATTACAACAGTGGTGTGCAGAGATCAGTTCTGAACACACAACATATCAAAGTTTGAAGTGGTTGGAATAGAGCAGAAAAGATGACACTGGGCTCCGTTCCTGCACCTAATCAATTGGCAACTGAGCATAGTTTCACAATGTAACATTTAACAAAACAGAGATCAGCCGGAAGTCAAAATTAGAATCAAGTTTATTATCACTGAGAAATTCGTTGTTTTGTGGCAGCAGTAGATTGCAATACATTGAAAAAGTTCCTGCAGATACAATAATAAATATAAAAATATATAAGTAATGCAAAAAGCAAAATAGTGAGACATGTTCATGGGTTCATTGTCCATTCAGAAATGTAATGACAGAGGGGAAGAATCTGTTCCTAAAATGCTGAGTGTGCACCTTCAGGCTCCTGTATCTCCTCCCCGATGATAGTTATGGGAGAAGGGCATGTCCTGAATGGTAGGGATCTTTAATAATGGATGCAACGCGCATAACATGCTGGAGGAACTTAGCAGGCCAGGCAGCATCTACAGAAAAGAGTAAACAGTCAGCATTTCGCATCTTGGCCGAAAAACTCTTTACCATACTTCCTGCCTAACCTGCTGAGATCCTCCAGCATTTAGTGCATGTTGCTCTGGATTTCCAGCATCTGCAGATTTTCTCGTTTTTGTGTCCTTAATAATGATGCTGCCTTCTTGAAGCAATGCTGTTTGAAGATGCAGTCGATGATGGGGAGGCTCGTGGAGCTGGCTGAGTTTGCAACACTCTACAGCACATTTCCTCTCCTGTGCGATGGAGCCTTCATACCAGCCAATGGTATGATGCATCCAGACAGAACGCTTCCACGTGACATCTGTCGAAATTTGTAGAAATCTGGAGACCTCTGTAGCCCAGAGATCACATAGACATTGGAAACGGGGTGGGCGTGGGATGCTGTCTGGGGGAAGCACACAGACTGTGATGCAGAAGCATCTGTGTGGAGTAACTAACCAAATCAGTAGGCCAGATCTTGCCTCAGTAGAGATCAGGAAGTGTGACATTTGTGGTAATCGTTGTAGCAGCTGACAGAATGGAAATCTGTTACTACCTGCGAGGACATGTGTGAAAAGACAAGGATGTCATAATGTCTGTGAATAAAAGAGCACCTGTACACGCCTTGAAAAATTGTCACATCAGCTACATAAGTTTTACCGGTGGGTTATTGCCTTTCAGCGAAAGACGCACTGGTTTCCTCTGTTCCTGGGTAATGACTTATTCATTTATGTATGAACAGACAATCTTTTCACTGGGTACTCTGGTAGTGCAGCGGTGAGCGCCTGCGATCACCGATCCTGGTCAAGATTCCCATCAGGAGCTTGCATGTTCTCCCCGTGACCGCGTGGGCTTCCTCCTCTCACAGTCCAGGAACGTACGAGTTAGGGGTTAGTAAGTATGCTGGCGATGCATTTGTGGCTCAGTCCTCACTGATCTGATGCAAGAGAAGCATTTCACTGTGTCTTAATGAATTCATGAGAAATAAAACGATTACATCG